>NC_140580.1:281860783-282060783 GCF_964204655.1 Triturus cristatus | reverse complement strand
CCGGCCTGGCTGCTTTCAGAATCGGGGACCGGGCCGGTGAGCCGGGGTGGCTGGCTTTATCTCCTACGCTGGCGGAACGGAATTTTCCTCCCACCCCTAGTTGGAACAGTGTATGACCATAAAGAAACCACTTTAAGTGACTGAAAAATATCAGATGATCTAGCATGTTATGGCAAGGCATTTACCTCCCTGAATGGAAACAAAAGGTCATTAATAATTCCCCATACAAGCACTCTATTGTATAGGTGTGTACAGGGAAACAACAATCGTATCCTATAAATGTGTACAAGGAATCTTGCATAGTTAAGTCAACTCAACTCAATCACAGCTTTATTCGATTGATAATTCAAACAATCATAAAAGCAGATAAAAACATACAAATATTACATAATAAAAATATTAGTTATAAAAAAAAATCACAATATAAATCAGAATATAAATCAGCTGTTAGTTCATACAATCGTTAAAAAGAGACAATACATATGTGGAGACGGAAGAAACATCCGAAGTCATATACTGAGACTTTTCCTTAGACGAACAACTTTTTTTTAAAAACATTGATATTCTCCAAACCGAGTGCACGTTATCTAGATATTGTAAAGCAATAAACGCCGGGCGACACTGTCTGATCCCCAGGGCTTTTAAAATTGGGATGATCCACGTTTTTCTTAAATCGCTATAGAATTTACAAAATAAAAGTACATGGATGGTGGATTGACCCGAAACATTATCACATGGGCACAATTTCAATTCCCGGTCCCAGTCATTCATTTTTGGGAAGCATACAATTGTGTGGAATATTCCGAGCCTAAATCGTGTCAAAAGAAACCTGTCATAAAGTCCAGGTGCAACAGTTAAGTATGGTTGGATGGTGAAACAGGTTAAGATCATTTGATTTTGCTGAACACTGGGCTTGACAATCTCGCCCGACAATCTTAACGAATCCAACAGCAAAAGCCCCTCTTTTTTTAGGTCCTTTCTATTTACAGATAACATGCTATTTGGTTCGGTAAAGTATTCCAGATGGCCAAGGTCCTTCATAAAATCTCGAACATACCTTAACCATGGGATTTTTGAAGCCTCTTCCAGTGTTAAGCAATCTGTTAGGATGTCCTTATTTAATAAGGGCTCCATTTTAGACCAGATCTTGTGCCATAGTAGAACGGGCTCCAATTTTATTAGGTCAGAGATATAGGGTAGACCCAGCTCAGCGTGGCAAGCGTACGTGGAAGAGCTACTCGGAACGGACAATAAAAATTTCAGAAACACATTTTCCACTACTTGTATCCAATGCGTGTCTGTAAAACCCAAGAGCCCTGCCCCATACAAGACTGTGGTAACGCTTTTCACTTTATACATCTGCAGGAGCTCCACTGGGGGCCTCCTGCCTAGCTTTCTACTAAAATGAGCGAGCGCAGTAGTAGTTCTCGAAAAAACTAATTTCTTACCTAATGTGGCCTGGATCCAAGAATCATCCTGGTCGAAACGTATTCCCAGGTAAGAAAATCTCTTTATGGGCTCTATTTTCTGACCATCTACATACATGTCCCTACATCTCCGACTGCCCCGACCACACCTCATTATAAAGTTCTTGAATGTATTTACCCTCAAGCCAAGATTACTCATAAAACCAAAGAAACTATTCAAGATCCTTTGAAGATCTACTTGTGTGCGTAACATTAAAACAGCATCGTCTGCGTTACGAAGGGCAGGTATGGGACGCCCATCTATCTGGGGGAAATCTTTATTGCCTTTAAGCAGTGCATCTCCCAGTCCATTAATGTAAAGATTGAAAAGGAAGGGGGCCAGCACACAACCTTGCCTGACCCCCTTCTTTTGGGAGATTGGGGCAGTGCAATTACCCCCAGTCCGAATCTAACTCGTGTCTGTGCGTCATTGTAAAAACGTTGAACGTAGATAATTTGCGGGTCCACCCCCATTACTTCGAGGATCTCCCACAGCTTTGCATGTATTACTGAATCGAAGGCTGCGGTGAGGTCCACAAAGGCTAAAAACAATCTCCCCTTTTTTGCCCTTGTATACTTTCCTACCAGAATTAACAAATTCAGACTCTGCTCTACGGTCCCCAGCCCTTCATGGAAGCCATATTGGAGATCAGAGAGGACTTTGTTGTCCTCTGCCCACACATGCAAACCTTTTAAGACTATCCGCCCCACTACCTTTGTAATGGCATCCAATAGTGAAATGGGCCTATAACATCCAGGATTTTGACGGTTCCCCTTTTTAAAAATTGGCACTATTGTTTACTCAGCCCAAGTTGAGGGGAAGGGGGCGGAGACACTGGTGTTAATAACCTGGGTTACAAGCGGACCCCATAAGGTCAGGTTTGACTTAAACATAGTTAAGTCATCAGTCACACCGCAAATAGGTAAAGTATTAATGTGGAAATGTCATGTGTGTCATGTGTGATTGTTGTTTATTAAAAAGGCAATTAAGTTGTTTTGAAAAATAAAATATATGTCGGCCGAAGTTATCACGTGGTGCATTTAACTAGTCACTGCATCTTTTGTATTGGTGCTAATAAAAGACTGAAAACTACAGCGAACTTGGGTGCAGGGGTATGCAGTAATGGTCTTGTTTGATAACAAAAAGCTGGTAAGTGGAAATCTTAAAATATGTGGAAATATACAACAAAAGTTAATTTTAAGGAAATATGATAAAGTCACAGACAAATTTCAATACCTGAAGACATGTGCCAAAGTGTTACAGGAATTCTATGTCAGGAACCAGGGACGAGGATTATGCTATATGTTCTACATTTTATTGTTCAGCAGCTGTGATACTCCAAAAACAACAAGTACAACAAACTTCATTTCCCATAACCCTTGGGGAAACTATGAAGTCACAAAGCAAAACAGTTCATGTCCAATCAGAAACCGCCATAGAGTATAATCCTCCTAGTCCCCTGTCAGTTGCCCTCTTAAGTCGCTGCTCGCAGCCGTGCAAGTTCAGTGAGGGACTCCAGTCCTTTTCTAGTTATGTTCTATTCTTGTGGTGATTTGCCTTGCTTTTTGCTTTGCTTTCCCGTACAGCAAGGTGCTCGCACCTGATTCCACAGTGCAGTGTGAGTGCTTCATCGCTCCTTTTGCGGCCACTCCTGTTAGCGTGTGGCATTTTCCCCTCATTGAGGGGTCGCGGGGCCTGAGCACGCGGTGGTCTAACAACTGCTAGAAGGCGTGTGCTCCTACCATGTCCAACTGAGACACTCCTTTCACCACGTTCACCGCGAAGCGCGTGTCAGTTTCTCGGCTAGCTGCGCGCCTCCTCCCGTGGCGTTTCACGAGTGAATTGGCCCCTTTAGCCTGAGCCAGAATACCCTACGGGGTAAGGAACAGTGTTCAGGAGCAGAGACTCCTGTTTTTCGGGCATACTGCCCAGGCTGCAATCATAACCATAAGCTCATTTTTTACATACTTCAGGGCATTTGTCTGCCAGCCTCCTACTGAGGAAGAATTGGGAGGACAACCCTCTCAACCCCATATATACATTTAGACCCATAAGCAGACCTTTACGGTCTGGTGCCTGCAATACCTTATTGCCTTTCTCCTGAACCCTACAAGAGTGACTGCATGCTTCTGGGTGCCTCATGGGGTTTACCTAACTCAACCTAATTTCCTCTTACCTGGTGGGTGGCCACCGCTGGCATTTATATATATATTCATAACATCCTCAACACCTACCCCTACCTTGTAAACCCCATGGAGGAGTATGGGTAATATTATGACTCCTCACAGCCCAACGAGGCAGGGCCCAGGTCAACCTCCCCACCGCCTTCAAATGGTTCTCCCACGACTTCGGAGGGCGACTCTGAGCATGACTAGTCCTAGAGACCATGCTTCTAACCCCCCTCCCCGGTCCTTCGCCTACTACACGTTTCTTGCCAAATATATCAAAGATCATAAGAACGGTATTGATCACTCCTGGCGGTCGTGCCAGAATAAACTCCTGGATGTCACTGGTTCACTTGTGAAGATTTTTTATATGGTGAAGGATGGCAAGTCCTCGGGTGACCTATTTCTTCAGAATGTGCTCTCCAGCTGGGCCCAGAGCGCCATTATATTTCTTGGTAATGCTAACTGTGCTATTTCAACTGAGAGGCACAGATCCTTGCTAATCAAGATCGACCCCAATCTGGTAGAGTTGGCCACCTCAGAGGTGGGGCAAGTGGAGTAAGGAGGGCTCTTTGGCGATCTGTTCGTCAAGGAGCTTAGTACGTTTGTTTCTACATTCAACTCACTAGATGAAGCCCAATCTACTGTAAAGTGCATTTTTAATGTGCGTGTTTTCTGCGGGGCTGGCCGTGGTAGGGGGCCCTTGGCTGGCCGTTCCCAGTACTCCGCCTCCAGCAGAGGCCTACCTTGGCAATGAGGACAGTGTCATAATTCATCTCGCTTCGAGTGGTTCTACCCCACTAAAGGGCGTTCGCGCCCCAGATGTCACTGCAACAGACCCCGCGGCGCAGGTGCCACCTCCAACTCTCACTGTAAGTTTTTTTTTCACTTCATGTACTCGTTTGAGGGGGGTTGCCTGGCACTATTTGCAGACAATTGGCGGACACTCACAGCAGACACCTGGAAGCTCCAAACAATACAGGGGCTCAACTTCAAGGTCTACGGGTCCCCCTTCCAGCCGGTGCCCCCGTCCCATCCCGTTCTCTGGGCGAGTGGTTGGTTTACCGCCACTTCAAGATGGAGGGCATACACCTCCTCCGTGTTCTGCTTCGATCCGATGATTGGATGGTCCGTCTGGACCTCAAAGATGGTTTGCCCATTTTTCCACCACATCGGTGTTTTCTCCAATTTCAGTGGTAAGGCCAGACTTTCGAGTTCACCTCTCTACCTTTTGGCCTGTCATCGGCCCCTTGCTGTTTCAACAAGAGACTGAAACGAGTGATAGAACGTCTAAGGGTGTCTGGTATACGCATAATAGTCTACCTGGACGAAATGGTACTGATGGACCATTGCCTAAGTGCTCTGTCATACCACTTGAAAATGGCAGTCAGTTTCTTTCAGTCCCTCGCATCCATAATCAACCAAGCAAAATCAAGCCTCGTCCCTTGGTGTTCCTCCACCTATCTGGGGTTTGTGATCGATTCAAGGGCGTCTACACTAAGCCTTCCTTCAATGAAAATAGCCAAAGTCGAGCACGATGTGCAGAAAACATTAGCTAAACAGAGGTCTGTCAGATAGCGTGGGTTGTGGGCCTGTTGTCATTCTCAATTTAGGATATTTTTCCAGGGCCGCTCCATTTCCAGGGCCTGCAGCATTTAAAAGTGTCTCATCTTCGCCACGGCCTTACCTACTCCCGATATGTTCCTCTGTCGGACGAGGCCAGGGAGAAGCTTCAGTGTTGGCTCTCCCACATGGAAGTGTGGGATGGGCGCGCCATCTTCGGATCGTTACCGGATCTGGTTATTGAGTCAGACGCCAGCAGCTCTGGTTTTGGGGGGGGGGGCTCGGTGTGGTCTGCATGTGTGTGTGCTGCATTTCTGTGAGCTGGATGGGACATACTGGCGAAGGGAGAGAGAAATGTCCCCTGTACACTTCCAAGGGGGCTCTTTGATTCAGTGAGAGATCACAAGGGAAGGGTACTGGACACATCTCAGGAAGGAGATGGGATGGATAAGGCAATCATAAAGGGTACGACTCAGAGCTAGGGATTGTTCTTTTGGGGCACATATCACAGTGGCTGACATCCAGGTGTGAATTCTAGTCACTCCCATGGCCTGTGTTGTGGGACTATCGAATTTGGAGTCTCTCCTGCTGTGACAGACAGCCTGTCAAGAGGAAGAAGGGAGGAAAATAGTGTGCACTTCAAACGAAGCAGAATCCCAAAATAAAACTTCAAAGACCCAGACCCTAAATCACATATGGTGTCTGAAAATGGACTGTAAGAAGGGGAGGTTGAGATCCAAATATTTGTCATCTGCCAAGCAGCCATACGGGCTGTGTGAGGAGGGAAATCTCTACATGACTTCTGCCTGTGACCAGGTCTGGAGGCCAGGTTTTGCTAGTCTCCCTGCTGGGTGAGAGGACCTCACCCAGAAAACCAAGACCACCTGCTGTGGAGCATGAGCACCTGTCTGCTTGTCAAGATCAGTGTGCCCTGTGAGGAAGAGGAGAGCCTTGAAGGGAGCGAGGACCAGTTCAGAGTCCAGACGAGTAGATTCCCGATGCGAGGTGTGAGGGGACAGCTGCTGCACCGATCGGGTCATCATGCTGTAAAGGTTCCAGTCAGCAAGCTCTGTATGCCAGCAAGGGCCACTATGAAAGATGTACCACATACGATGGGCTAAAGCCTGTGTGGATCCTAGCGGCGACCACGTATTCCTGGAGGGGCCTCTGTGGCACACACTACTGTGTGGCCAGGGCCGGCAAATTGCTGCTAGAGTCACAGCAATCCTGTATGCCAGGTGGGGCTGCCGATACCAAAGTTGTTGTGAGGACCGGGCTGTCACCTCAGAGCTGTGAGTAGTGACCCATAGGTAACCACAAAGCATGAAGGACTGAGCCCCGTGAACTGAGGAGGATGCCATGGGCGCATTGCCACATCACCTGGACTCCAGCTGGGAGCATCAGAATCCATAACCCCTCCTGTTGGGGAGCGTAAGACTTACTCTGCAGGAGGAACATCAGAGCTCCTCTGATGCCTACTGGAGCCGTCCGCGTATGCTCAGAGAGCCAAACATGACCGGAGCAGTGTGAGTGCCTGCAGTCGTGGCACACACTGGAACGTTGCAAGCCTCCTCACTGCTGGGGCAGGTAAGACTGGTTAGAGGCCTATTGGGGACTCTTTGCTAAAGGCACTGTGGCACTGAGACACTTTTGACTATTTGAACTCTTGAGTTAAGGCCTACTAGTGAGCATTACCTGGATGCGGGCACCAGTGAATGTAGAATAACCCCTACTACATTAAGACGAGCAGGAGAGACAGAGATTTGTTAGCGAAACACTAGAGCCCCAACCTCAAGAGGAAATGTGTTATTGTCTATATATGTCATACCCTTGCTTTGACTGCCTAGAGTTAGAAATAAAATGCATCTTTTTATTATAAAAAAAGTATTTGACAGGAAACTGATTTATTGTCACTGCTGTATGCTTTTTGAGCTTTGAGTCGTGTTCACTGACCTGTATTCACACTTAACCCTCCACTCTCAGCCCCCTTTCATGGGAGCCTTGGAATCATCAACCATAGTCTCAACCCCAACCGTTGGGCCCAGTAACACCTCTGTGCCCAACTAGAATGCTGAGGAGTGCTTCTACATAGTCTGCCATGGTTCCAGTATATGTAGATTCTGGTATACCCATCTGGCACAGATTATTCTCTCTGTATCTGGCCTCTAAGTCCTCGTGTAGCTTTTATAACGTTGAGAAGTTTGGCCATGCCCAAAAGTTGGAGTCTATGGCTTGCAGTTCCGTCCTCAAGGGTAGATACACGGTTTTCAGAAGTGGCGAGTAATTTTTTTCCTGTTTGTTAATCAAAGTAATAATTTTGTCTGTTCTATTGGACGGTGTGTCCAGATTTCTACCAATGAATGGCAGACTCTTTTGCATCGGGAGCAAGAGGGCTTTAATGTCTGGATCCTTGGGCTCACCAGTGCTACCTGGGATGGCATAGCCCTGTCCAATGACTGTGCTGGGCCAGCACTGCTTATTTCAGAAAAGGAGTTTGGCCTATATGGGGTTTACCCATTTTGACAGTTGAGGAAAGTATACAACTCAGTAGTTGTTTGGGCAGTGTTTAACCATAGGGTGTGATTTGGTGTCAAGGCTACAGCATATCGTGCTGTAGGATTACAACAAAAGACACACAATTGATGGACGGAATGCAGAACAAATCAAAACATTCGCCCCAGTCAAGAGATCCATCATTCTTTTGCTCACCAATACCCGAAACCGGTCCCAGGATGCTTGTTTCCAGTCCAGGGAGGACCTGGGTGGCAGTTCGGGCTGGACTGTTCCCATGAGGCACAGGACCAAGACTGATTTGCATACGGCTGGGTCTAAACTGGGGTGGCATAGTGAGCAAAAGAAAGATGGATTTAACCCAAATCTCTTGAGTGGGGTGAATGTATGATTTATTCAGCATTCCATCCATCATTTGTTTGCGTAGCACATAGGATTACAGAAAGCCTCCTTCCCAATACTCCTTTGTTTCGCTATCCCTATTTAACCAAATTGCTGCATTTCAACTGGGCGACAAAGCTGACAGTGATCATTGCCCTCCAAAAATCCTATTCCGAATTAACATGCCCATGTTCGTATGGACTCGAGCCCTCCCAAGACCGAACCTCACAATCAACTACAGAAGAGTCAAATTCACACTCTCATCAATTGGGAGCTTCCTGCAAACAACAACATTCCTCTTCGAGTCACGGACCAGAACAAGCGAAATTGAGAAACTGAGAAACAGGATTTTCCCACCACAAAGGCAGAGTCCTTCGCCGCCCTAATTAAATTAACGTCACACCTCAGTCATAACAGTATGAATCGGATCCCAAAAGCGAAAAAACTCATATCAATTTCACAAAAAACGTAATCTACCACACATTGAGATTCATTCGACAAAATCCAACTGACAAAGTCCATACAGCACTGGTACGACAGCAAAAAGTTCAGCTAAAGAAACAGAAATGGGCGGTCAATAGAGCCCTAGCGGAGGAGGTCTGGGTGAAAGCATAAAGACAGCACAAGATTTTGGGGAAAAATAAATCGTTTTACTCGCCCCACACATGAGGGCATTTCTTCCATCATCTCTGAAAAAGACTGGGCAAATTATCTTGGAGACCACTTCCACCAAGACAATAACCTACAGGCCACAGGATCAACAACCACAATACACCTAGGAGGAGCCTTGCCAGAGATCCACCGAGAGGAGGGGAATGCCTCAGAGCACTCTGTAGCAGGGGGAAATATGCCAATTACTATATCCTCAAGTGGCGACATCATGGCAATCAAACAGTAAATAGGAAAGGGGAGAAGAGAAGGGGTCCCGGGCCCAAATGGTATTCCACCAGATTTGTTTACACAAGACGCAGAACTCTGAGCCAAAGCTCTCAAGCCAATCTTCTCTGAAATAAGGCAAATCGGCACACTCCCACCCTCCTGGGGGGGGCTCGATAATCTCTTCAATTTTTAAGTTGGGATATAAGATCTTGCCAAAAAAACTGCCATTTAATAGCTTTCCTAGACAACGAGGCAAAATTCTTCACAGGAACACTCCTAGAAGAGCTTTAGTCTTAGGCAAGCTGTGCTGGCCCGTTTTGCACAAGAAGACCCACAGCTGAACTGCAGATTGGTAAAGTTCTTGAGACTGGTGGCAAAAAGAAAATGCCAGAGCACTGAAGGAGGGCCATCTAGCCATAACAATCAAGCACATTTAAAGCTCTCCTGAGGATAGCATGGGACTTTACACTGCACCACCCCCGAACCAGTACCCATACAGCACAGCAACAACAGGCAAAATGGCCACACCCCTAAACGATGCACAGGAAATGAACTCATTAACACAAGCTAAAATGGAAATGTACAACAACTTATTTTAATTTCTTTTATTATATAATGTTTTACAAAATGTTAACGATGCACTTTGATGCAATGGTGCAATGGTTTTAAGTAACTATGCCAATAAATAAATATCAATGGCCAATACAGAAGGTTTTTCAGTTGGACTTCACAAATTTACAGGTACCCAATAATGTCTAATCGGGTTGTGTATTTGGCAGCCTGTTTTCTAGCACACTATTGAGTGGTATGTTGCAGACCCTTCACCTCTGTAACCATGTGTTGCGCTGTGGCCTGCCATGTTGCTGTATTGCAGTGTCACTCAATAGTCATGTGGGCTAAATGAAACTTTCATAGGCAGTGCTCAGGTCGGATTACTTCCTTGCATCCTTTGGAATGGGCAGGCTTTGAGTTGGGGAGAGCCCCGCTCTCCCGTGCTCAACAAACACTGGAGGGCTTGTGCAGACCCCCCACCCTCAAAGTCCAAGACCATCTTTCACAATGATTAGCAGCACTCTAATCCTCCCAATCCGCTCACCTGTGCTCCATCGCTCTGTATCAGGAGCTGCTCGGTGGTCTTTCTTGCTGCTTACCGAGACCTCTTTTCTAACAATCTGCGGTTTTGGCCAGGATATGAGATATTTTCCAAGCGGTAGATGGATTTTTAGAACCCAGCATCAGCACCCTGTCCCCTTGCTCTCTCTTCACTTTCTCTAGACGGACGGGGCTGCCATCTTGGGCCGTCCATGAGTGCAGGCAACTTGATGGTTTACTTGGTTTCTTCGCTCTGGTGATTTTGTGCATCACCCAGTTTACCAGGCATTAATTGTACTGCTCTGTAGCTGGAGACGATTTTGTGGCTTCCTGTGTTGCCTCAATGGTGTTGGATTTATGACCCAGCACAAGGAATCTCTCATCTTGGAGCAAGGCACTCTGGCACTCCTGGGTCTCAACAACTTAAGAACAATCATTTGCTTTGTCAATTTGTTTTACATTGCTCAGCAGTTGACGGGCTGTGCAACCATGGATGTCGATTCACCAAAATGCCATGGGTAAGGGAAGTGACATCAAATGCCCTTTTCCCCAGTGACATCACAGGAAGTGATATCATATGGCCTTTTAAGTCTTCCCAGCAGTGATGCCATGTGACCTTTGACCCTGGTGGTGTCACAGGAAATATATTACTAAAGGTATAAATTCTACAATTAGTGTAACATGAATATAATATATATAGCATTAATACCTTTATCATATCATCCCATGTCTCTTCTGTTACCTATATCTACCTCTCGCAGCTCTGCCTCAGGATCGCTCTCACCTCCATGTCTGCTATCTTCTTATCGCCTTCCTTCCCCATTGTCCTCTAACCTTCAACTTTTTATGTAATACTCATCACTTCAACAGTTTTCTACATCACCCTGTGATGTGGTCTCGTCTCCCAGTTTTCCTCTTAACTACACTTTTATGAACAACTCTGTCTGTCTTATTCTCACAGTTCTATTACCTGTTCCCTCCCACTTCCAATTCTCATTACTATTTTTCACATATTTCCCATCATATCTCCCTCTTATTCTCCCACCTCTGAATCAGACGGGTTCTCTCTTCTTTCTCCTTAATCTGCGCACTCTCCGCTTTAATTTGGGTTCAGAATTTGCCTCTTACTTCCAACCACGTTTCTTTTTAATCTCTCTATGGAATCGGCCTCAGTCTCTATCATCTGGAAAACTGCTCTAGTTTCCCCCATCTTAAAACAGCTGAATGCTGACCCCAATAATCCCTCTAATTATCGACCTATCTCGCTGCTCGGTCTCTCCAGCAAACTCTTGGAGAGTATTATAAATAAACATCTTTATGCATTTTTGAAAGAGCACAGGGTCCTCGATCCATCACAGTCCGGCTTTAGAATGTGCCACAGTACAGAGATTGCACTAGTCTCTGTCACTCACACTATCAGATCATCCCTGTATGTGGAGACCCCAATGATGCTGGTGCTCTTGGATCTAACTGTGGCCTTCGAAACAGTCTCTCATGAGATTCGAATTCGCAGGCTGCACAACATTGGGTTCTACCTTAAAGCTCTTCAATGATTTGTTGACTTCTTGAAAGACCGCTCTCAAAACCATCTCCCTGAAGCCTTTCAAATCACGCACCACACCAGTCGTGAAAGGAGTACCGCAGGGGTCTACACTAAGTCCCATATTATCTAGTGCCTATGTTGCTCCCCTGACATAAATTGTCAAGGCATGTGGACATCTTATGTCAATGACACATAGCTGGTTATCTCCTTTGGTCCTGACTTGGAAGGGGTGAAAGTCTTCTTCTCTGATTGCATGAGGAGGATCGCCTACTGGATGTTTAACTGCCTGCAATTAAACTGAGAAAAGACTGAAATTCTCTTATTTGGGAAAGCTCAACACCTGCAGTAGTTGGATTGGTGGCTATCCTAATTGGGACCTGCCCCGTCCACATAACAAGTAGTTAAAAATCTTGGTTAAAAGCCTGACACTTCTTTGTCCATGAAAGAACATGTTTTAACCCTTTGCGGAAGTTATTTTTTCCACCATGCAACTGTTGACAAAGGCATTTCCTTAGCTTCCTTCTACCTCTAGGAAAACCCTAGTTCAAGCCTTAATTACAAGTCGTCTCAACTATGGAAATGTTTTACTTGCTGGTCCTAATGAGACCTTATTATCTAAATTGCAGGTGATGCAGAATACCACAGCCAGACTGGTGTGTATTCTTCCATCTGGCTCTCCCTCTGCTCCAGTACTACAATTTCTGCACTGGTTACCTATAAGGAAAAGACTCATCATTAAGGTGTTCTGTCTTACCTATAAAACCTTGAACTGTAAGGCCCCAACCTACCTACATCATAGAATCAGCTACTAGTAGCTGACTATTGCTGAGATCTACAAAGCCCTTCTACAAATTCCACAGATTCGCACCTCCAGATTTGGAAGAAGGTCTTTTTCCTATTCGGCAACTTTCTATTGGAATAAACTTTCCCCAACCAATTAGCTTGTGCACAGAGCTCGGAAAGTAAAAAAAAAACTCTTAAAAATGTGGCCGTTTTAGTTAGTTTTTGCTAGTCATATTCTTCAGCAGAAGCTCAAAGATATTCCTTCGGGAACGATTTGCTGTGCTATACCAAGCGATCATAACATAACTTCATCACTCTGATTTGCTCATATTTCTCTCTCCATATTTCACTTTCACCTACTTCTTTCCCATTTTCCCTGCCAACTCCGCCTCTCTCATTATCACCACCATTCCCTGCACTGTTAGACCAGCTGTCTTGAATACTCTCAGTTCGCTCCCATACAATCTTCACCCTTATCTTCGACAACTAATTGTCGCTATCTCTTGTTTTGTCCTCTCTCTAATCGTTTGCCAAACCTCCCCCACCATCCCACCTACCTCAGACGTTCTCTGGTGGTGGTATGACTTAGCAACGCATGCATTTATAACACATGCAGTCCAAAAACGAAAGGCGCACTTTTCACAGCTGGTGCGCGTGGCGGGGCTGGACTCGCCCCAAGCAACAATTCTTCACCAAACAAGTATCTCGCTGCAGTCTCCCAGGTTTTGTTGATTAAATAAAGATTTATTCAAGCCATCTCCTGCTCCTTCTCCACCTACGCATTTCGACCAGCAGGTCTTGGTCACGGTGTATAGCGTTAGTCCCTTTATGCTTTCACCATTTTATACCAAAAGCCCAGTGAGCACATTATGATGCATGCTGGGAATGGTAGTTACATATTAACAAACAGCACGTTTTTGCGTGCCATGATGAATTCAAATTACTTCAATTTGTCATATCTAACAAATGCATAGAAATTAGTGAGTAATTTTCTGACAATTCTTCCAAATAATACATTATATACAGTTATGAGCAATATTGATATTCCAAATAGTTCATGGGGCATGAAAATGCATGGGTAAGTCCTGGAATAACCGTTAGTCTAAGTGACAGGTTGACGCTAATGCGCTGCATGTTCAATTAATGGCACTGTGTCCACATTACTAACATTATGGCTCCTTGCCATTGTCCATTTTTACATTGTTCGCATGGCTTTCCAGTCATGTTTCCCTCATGATATATATTTGTCTTATCTTCAAGGCTCAGAGCCCTTGTAATGAAAAAATATTTAATATTTTGTTTAGGTAAATTCTCAATAAGTTCTTTACATTATGGCTATGGGTGTTTCCCATTATGGTTTCCGGGCTAAATTGGTTCAAGTCATTACTTCTATTATGTTCTTATCACAGTTAGTTTTTGATGGTACAATATTCTTACAGGTGTATATACAATTCTTTGTCCCCGTTAAGTCCAGTTGGGGATTTGGTCCTAAATCTGATTATTAACCTCGATGCAAAATATTTAAGTCTCCAAGTGGTTATTCTGCTGTGCAAACCACTTGGAGACGTAAATATTTTGCTAGAAGTTCTGTCTGCACCCACTGTGGTTAATGAATTGAACTGCAATACCCACAAGGCATTGGGGCACATGTCCATCAGGGCGGGCCCGAGAGATGTTTTAAATGCAGCAAAGACAGTCGGGACTTTATTTGCATGCCAATGATTAAGGGCAGCACGCCCGAAACGCGTATGGCGCTTTTTCAGCTGCAGCAAGCAAGGTATCACTGTTGCCTACATCAATAAAAGGATTTAACTTCCACGTGTGTGGCGTCTTCAAAGCAAGGTAAAACTTGGTGTATGGATATATATATATATATATATATATATATATATATATATATATATATATATATATATATCCATCAAAACAGGAACCCAATTGAATGAAGGTCGCAGGAAGTAGTGAATAAGCTCGTTTTATTATTCTGGCAGCTTGCTGGCAGGCACCCCGCCCAGGAAAACACAAACAAAGTTCAAATGCCAGGACGCGTTTCGGGAACTGAAATCCCTTCATCAGCGGCAATAGTTCTTCGGGATAAAATGGAAGCACTGTTCTTGGCGCACACCTTTATTCACACACCTGCCTCAGTGGGCGTGGCCACTCGCATGGCCTTGTGGGATGTGTAGTGTCGCCTGGTGATCCCAAGTGGGTGCGCTAACTTTCTCCCCAAATAACGAATAAAATAAATCCACAGTGGGTCGATGTGCAGTACTGGCGGGCGTCTGCCTTGCTTTATAGATGCCAAATCCGCTTCAAGCCGGCTGCTCCCTGCAAAGTGCCAGCTTGTCTCCCTTCCAAATTCCAAACACCGCCGTGGTGTCTGAACGGACCCGCAAAAGCGGTGGGCTTCATTCACGACCTGGCCGGCCGTAAAACATCCATCAAAACAGGAACCCAATTGAATGAAGATCGCAGGAAGTAGTGAATAAGCTCGTTTTATTATTCTGGCAGCTTGCTGGCAGGCACCCCGCCCAGGAAAACACAAACAAAGTTCAAATGCCAGGACGCGTTTCGGGAACTGAAATCCCTTCATCAGCGGCAATAGTTCTTCGGGATAAAATGGAAGCACTGTTCTTGGCGCACACCTTTATTCACACACCTGCCTCAGTGGGCGTGGCCACTCGCATGGCCTTGTGGGATGTGTAGTGTCGCCTGGTGATCCCAAGTGGGTGCGCTAACTTTCTCCCCAAATAACGAATAAAATAAATCCACAGTGGGTCGATGTGCAGTACTGGCGGGCGTCTGCCTTGCTTTATAGATGCCAAATCCGCTTCAAGCCGGCTGCTCCCTGAAAAGTGCCAGCTTGTCTCCCTTCCAAATTCCAAACACCGCCGTGGTGTCTGAACGGACCCACAAAAGCGGTGGGCTTCATTCACGACCTGGCCGGCCGTAAAACATCCATCAAAACAGGAACCCAATTGAATGAAGATCGCAGGAAGTAGTGAATAAGCTCGTTTTATTATTCTGGCAGCTTGCTGGCAGGCACCCCGCCCAGGAAAACACAAACAAAGTTCAAATGCCAGGACGCGTTTCGGGAACTGAAATCCCTTCATCAGCGGCAATAGTTCTTCAGGATAAAATGGAAGCACTGTTCTTGGCGCACACCTTTATTCACACACCTGCCTCAGTGGGCGTGGCCACTCGCATGGCCTTGTGGGATGTGTAGTGTCGCCTGGTGATCCCAAGTGGGTGCGCTAACTTTCTCCCCAAATAACGAACAAAATAAATCCACAGTGGGTCGATGTGCAGTACTGGCGGGCGTCTGCCTTGCTTTATAGATGCCAAATCCGCTTCAAGCCGGCTGCTCCCTGCAAAGTGCCAGCTTGTCTCCCTTCCAAATTCCAAACACCGCCGTGGTGTCTGAATGGACCCGCAAAAGCGGTGGGCTTCATTCACGACCTGGCCGGCCGTAAAACATCCATCAAAACAGGAACCCAATTGAATGAAGATCGCAGGAAGTAGTGAATAAGCTCGTTTTATTATTCTGGCAGCTTGCTGGCAGGCACCCCGCCCAGGAAAACACAAACAAAGTTCAAATGCCAGGACGCGTTTCGGGAACTGAAATCCCTTCATCAGCGGCAATAGTTCTTCGACACTTGCATTTGAACTTTGTTTGTGTTTTCCTGGGCGGGGTGCCTGCCAGCAAGCTGCCAGAATAATAAAACGAGCTTATTCACTACTTCCTGCGATCTTCATTCAATTGGGTTCCTGTTTTGATGGATGTTTTACGGCCGGCCAGGTCGTGAATGAAGCCCACCGCTTTTGCGGGTCCGTTCAGACACCACGGCGGTGTTTGGAATTTGGAAGGGAGACAAGCTGGCACTTTGCAGGGAGCAGCCGGCTTGAAGCGGATTTGGCATCTATAAAGCAAGGCAGACGCCCGCCAGTACTGCACATCGACCCACTGTGGATTTATTTTGTTCGTTATTTGGGGAGAAAGTTAGCGCACCCACTTGGGATCACCAGGCGACACTACACATCCCACAAGGCCATGCGAGTGGCCACGCCCACTGAGGCAGGTGTGTGAATAAAGGTGTGCGCCAAGAACAGTGCTTCCATTTTATCCCGAAGAACTATTGCCGCTGATGAAGGGATTTCAGTTCCCGAAACGCGTCCTGGCATTTGAACTTTGTTTGTGTTTTCCTGGGCGGGGTGCCTGCCAGCAAGCTGCCAGAATAATAAAACGAGCTTATTCACTACTTCCTGCGATCTTCATTCAATTGGGTTCCTGTTTTGATGGATGTTTTACGGCCGGCCTGGTCGTGAATGAAGCCCACCGCTTTTGCGGGTCCGTTCAGACACCACGGCGGTGTTTGGAATTTGGAAGGGAGACAAGCTGGCACTTTGCAGGGAGCAGCCGGCTTGAAGCGGATTTGGCATCTATAAAGCAAGGCAGACGCCCGCCAGTACTGCACATCGACCCACTGTGGATTTATTTTGTTCGTTATTTGGGGAGAAAGTTAGCGCACCCACTTGGGATCACCAGGCGACACTACACATCCCACAAGGCCATGCGAGTGGCCACGCCCACTGAGGCAGGTGTGTGAATAAAGGTGTGCGCCAAGAACAGTGCTTCCATTTTATCCCGAAGAACTATTGCCGCTGATGAAGGGATTTCAATTCCCGAAACGTGTCCTGGCATTTGAACTTTGTTTGTGTTTTCCTGGGCGGGGTGCCTGCCAGCAAGCTGCCAGAATAATAAAACGAGCTTATTCACTACTTCCTGCGATCTTCATTCAATTGGGTTCCTGTTTTGATGGATGTTTTACAGCCGGCCAGGTCGTGAATGAAGCCCACCGCTTTTGCGGGTCCGTTCAGACACCACGGCGGTGTTTGGAATTTGGAAGGGAGACAAGCTGGCACTTTGCAGGGAGCAGCCGGCTTGAAGCGGATTTGGCATCTATAAAGCAAGGCAGACGCCCGCCAGTACTGCACATCGACCCACTGTGGATTTATTTTGTTCGTTATTTCGGGAGAAAGTTAGCGCACCCACTTGGGATCACCAGGCGACACTACACATCCCACAAGGCCATGCGAGTGGCCACGCCCACTGAGGCAGGTGTGTGAATAAAGGTGTGCGCCAAGAACAGTGCTTCCATTTTATCCCGAAGAACTATTGCCGCTGATGAAGGGATTTCAGTTCCCGAAACGCGTCCTGGCATTTGAACTTTGTTTGTGTTTTCCTGGGCGGGGTGCCTGCCAGCAAGCTGCCAGAATAATAAAACAAGCTTATTCACTACTTCCTGCGAACTTCATTCAATTGGGTTCCTGTTTTGATGGATGTTTTACGGCCGGCCAGGTCGTGAATGAAGCCCACCGCTTTTGCGGGTCCGTTCAGACACCACGGCGGTGTTTGGAATTTGGAAGGGAGACAAGCTGGCACTTTGCAGGGAGCAGCCGGCTTGAAGCGGATTTGGCATCTATAAAGCAAGGCAGACGCCCGCCAGTACTGCACATCGACCCACTGTGGATTTATTTTGTTCGTTATTTGGGGAGAAAGTTAGCGCACCCACTTGGGATCACCAGGTGACACTACACATCCCACAAGGCCATGCGAGTGGCCACGCCCACTGAGGCAGGTGTGTGAATAAAGGTGTGCGCCAAGAACAGTGCTTCCATTTTATCCCGAAGAACTATTGCCGCTGATGAAGGGATTTCAGTTCCCGAAACGCGTCCTGGCATTTGAACTTTGTTTGTGTTTTCCTGGGCGGGGTGCCTGCCAGCAAGCTGCCAGAATAATAAAACGAGCTTATTCACTACTTCCTGCGATCTTCATTCAATTGGGTTCCTGTTTTGATGGATGTTTTACGGCCGGCCAGGTCGTGAATGAAGCCCACCGCTTTTGCGGGTCCGTTCAGACACCACGGCGGTGTTTGGAATTTTGAAGGGAGACAAGCTGGCAGTTTGCAGGGAGCAGCCGGCTTGAAGCGGATTTGGCATCTATAAAGCAAGGCAGACGCCCGCCAGTACTGCACATTGACCCACTGTGGATTTATTTGGTTCGTTATTTGGGGAGAAAGTTAGCGCACCCACTTGGGATCACCAGGCGACACTACACATCCCACAAGGCCATGCGAGTGGCCACGCCCACTGAGGCAGGTGTGTGAATAAAGGTGTGCGCCAAGAACAGTGCTTACATTTTATCCCGAAGAACTATTGCCGCTGATGAAGGGATTTCAGTTCCCGAAACGCGTCCTGGCATTTGAACTTTGTTTGTGTTTTCCTGGGCGGAGTGCCTGCCAGCAAGCTGCCAGAATAATAAAACGAGCTTATTCACTACTTCCTGCGATCTTCATTCAATTGGGTTCCTGTTTTGATGGATGTTTTACGGCCGGCCAGGTCGTGAATGAAGCCCACCGCTTTTGCGGGTCCGTTCAGACACCACGGCGGTGTTTGGAATTTGGAAGGGAGACAAGCTGGCACTTTACAGGGAGCAGCCGGCTTGAAGCGGATTTGGCATCTATAAAGCAAGGCAGACGCCCGCCAGTACTGCACATCGACCCACTGTGGATTTATTTTGTTCGTTATTTGGGGAGAAAGTTAGCGCACCCACTTGGGATCACCAGGCGACACTACACATCCCACAAGGCCATGCGAGTGGCCACGCCCACTGAGGCAGGTGTGTGAATAAAGGTGTGCGCCAAGAACAGTGCTTCCATTTTATCCCGAAGAACTATTGCCGCTGATGAAGGCATTTCAGTTCCCGAAACGTGTCCTGGCATTTGAACTTTGTTTGTGTTTTCCTGGGCGGGGTGCCTGCCAGCAAGCTGCCAGAATAATAAAACGAGCTTATTCACTACTTCCTGCGATCTTCATTCAATTGGGTTCCTGTTTTGATGTATGTTTTACGGCCGGCCAGGTCGTGAATGAAGCCCACCGCTTTTGCGGGTCCGTTCAGACACCACGGCGGTGTTTGGAATTTGGAAGGGAGACAAGCTGGCACTTTGCAGGGAGCAGCCGGCTTGAAGCGGATTTGGCATCTATAAAGCAAGGCAGACGCCCGCCAGTACTGCACATCGACCCACTGTGGATTTATTTTGTTCGTTATTTCGGGAGAAAGTTAGCGCACCCACTTGGGATCACCAGGCGACACTACACATCCCACAAGGCCATGCGAGTGGCCACGCCCACTGAGGCAGGTGTGTGAATAAAGGTGTGCGCCAAGAACAGTGCTTCCATTTTATCCCGAAGAACTATTGCCGCTGATGAAGGGATTTCAGTTCCCGAAACGCGTCCTGGCATTTGAACTTTGTTTGTGTTTTCCTGGGCGGGGTGCCTGCCAGCAAGCTGCCAGAATAATAAAACGAGCTTATTCACTACTTCCTGCGATCTTCATTCAATTGGGTTCCTGTTTTGATGGATGTTTTACGGCCGGCCTGGTCGTGAATGAAGCCCACCGCTTTTGCGGGTCCGTTCAGACACCACGGCGGTGTTTGGAATTTGGAAGGGAGACAAGCTGGCACTTTGCAGGGAGCAGCCGGCTTGAAGCGGATTTGGCATCTATAAAGCAAGGCAGACGCCCGCCAGTACTGCACATCGACCCACTGTGGATTTATTTTGTTCGTTATTTGGGGAGAAAGTTAGCGCACCCACTTGGGATCACCAGGCGACACTACACATCCCACAAGGCCATGCGAGTGGCCACGCCCACTGAGGCAGGTGTGTGAATAAAGGTGTGCGCCAAGAACAGTGCTTCCATTTTATCCCGAAGAACTATTGCCGCTGATGAAGGGATTTCAATTCCCGAAACGTGTCCTGGCATTTGAACTTTGTTTGTGTTTTCCTGGGCGGGGTGCCTGCCAGCAAGCTGCCAGAATAATAAAACGAGCTTATTCACTACTTCCTGCGATCTTCATTCAATTGGGTTCCTGTTTTGATGGATGTTTTACGGCCGGCCAGGTCGTGAATGAAGCCCACCGCTTTTGCGGGTCCGTTCAGACACCACGGCGGTGTTTGGAATTTGGAAGGGAGACAAGCTGGCACTTTGCAGGGAGCAGCCGGCTTGAAGCGGATTTGGCATCTATAAAGCAAGGCAGACGCCCGCCAGTACTGCACATCGACCCACTGTGGATTTATTTTGTTCGTTATTTCGGGAGAAAGTTAGCGCACCCACTTGGGATCACCAGGCGACACTACACATCCCACAAGGCCATGCGAGTGGCCACGCCCACTGAGGCAGGTGTGTGAATAAAGGTGTGCGCCAAGAACAGTGCTTCCATTTTATCCCGAAGAACTATTGCCGCTGATGAAGGGATTTCAGTTCCCGAAACGCGTCCTGGCATTTGAACTTTGTTTGTGTTTTCCTGGGCGGGGTGCCTGCCAGCAAGCTGCCAGAATAATAAAACAAGCTTATTCACTACTTCCTGCGAACTTCATTCAATTGGGTTCCTGTTTTGATGGATGTTTTACGGCCGGCCAGGTCGTGAATGAAGCCCACCGCTTTTGCGGGTCCGTTCAGACACCACGGCGGTGTTTGGAATTTGGAAGGGAGACAAGCTGGCACTTTGCAGGGAGCAGCCGGCTTGAAGCGGATTTGGCATCTATAAAGCAAGGCAGACGCCCGCCAGTACTGCACATCGACCCACTGTGGATTTATTTTGTTCGTTATTTGGGGAGAAAGTTAGCGCACCCACTTGGGATCACCAGGTGACACTACACATCCCACAAGGCCATGCGAGTGGCCACGCCCACTGAGGCAGGTGTGTGAATAAAGGTGTGCGCCAAGAACAGTGCTTCCATTTTATCCCGAAGAACTATTGCCGCTGATGAAGGGATTTCAGTTCCCGAAACGCGTCCTGGCATTTGAACTTTGTTTGTGTTTTCCTGGGCGGGGTGCCTGCCAGCAAGCTGCCAGAATAATAAAACGAGCTTATTCACTACTTCCTGCGATCTTCATTCAATTGGGTTCCTGTTTTGATGGATGTTTTACGGCCGGCCAGGTCGTGAATGAAGCCCACCGCTTTTGCGGGTCCGTTCAGACACCACGGCGGTGTTTGGAATTTTGAAGGGAGACAAGCTGGCAGTTTGCAGGGAGCAGCCGGCTTGAAGCGGATTTGGCATCTATAAAGCAAGGCAGACGCCCGCCAGTACTGCACATTGACCCACTGTGGATTTATTTGGTTCGTTATTTGGGGAGAAAGTTAGCGCACCCACTTGGGATCACCAGGCGACACTACACATCCCACAAGGCCATGCGAGTGGCCACGCCCACTGAGGCAGGTGTGTGAATAAAGGTGTGCGCCAAGAACAGTGCTTACATTTTATCCCGAAGAACTATTGCCGCTGATGAAGGGATTTCAGTTCCCGAAACGCGTCCTGGCATTTGAACTTTGTTTGTGTTTTCCTGGGCGGAGTGCCTGCCAGCAAGCTGCCAGAATAATAAAACGAGCTTATTCACTACTTCCTGCGATCTTCATTCAATTGGGTTCCTGTTTTGATGGATATATATATATATATATATATATATATATATATATATATATATATATATTCCACAGAGAGGCCCAATACTGGAGACATGGCATATTCACGGGCAAAGCAACGCAAATGTTTCCAAAGTCCTTACGCGTTTCGGCGTCTCTTACTGCCTTGTTCACAGGTGGAAACCATGAAACTTCGCACAGTGCATTCATGCGTGCCTTTAAACTTGCGAACACGTGACTGGTATTCAAAATATATGTCCCATAATGCATTGTAAAGCAGTTACGATGTACAACCTGGACTTTAATAAATCCTGTGTTCTTGTTAGAGTGCTTATTAATATCCTTTTACATGCATTGTGGTAAGTATAGAAATGTTATTCACTCAGTCACGTAGCATTATATTCCACGTAGTGCTCCCATACTATGATTGCCTTTCAAAATACTTACCACGATGCTTGTAAAAGGATATTAATAAGAACTCTAACAAGAACGCAGGATTTATTAAAGTCCAGGTCCTACATCGTAACTGCTTTACAATGCATTACATTGCGTCAATTTATACTAAAAGAGTAAATGAAATTGCAAATTATCAAACATTTCGCACAAGTGCACTATAAACCTTCTGTTCTAGAAAAAATTAACACATCAATAATACGTATCCGCCTGAAAATATTTAACCATTTCATCATCCTATGACAAATCTCTTTATTTTACCCATCAGTCATATCCATTGACAACTGCCAGTTTCAACATTTCTATATCTGTTGTGTACCATAACAGTATTCCTTCTGTTATCCCATACCCTGGTACCTCTGAAACCTATAACAATCCTCTGTCGGAAAAAGTGTAGGGACACCGTGCAAAATAAATTAACTTAAGAGGTGGAAGCTCCAGCCGGAGCCCACAGTGTGGCAGCACCAATGCAACCCATCAGGTTACATTCAACCAATTGTCATAGTGTTAGGTCCCCTTTCTTTGATAACCCTGGCAGTCTCAATATATCTGGCCGTGAAAGTTTTAGCCTGGCAATACTGAAGAATAGGTAGAATTCTCCACCGGTGTGCAGTATAAACAGTGAAAAATTGAGTTACAACTGAGGTAATCTTCAATTCAGACCAAAGATATATAAATGAAGGTTAAAAAAAGAGGGGGAGGTACTCATCCAATGTGGACGCAGAGTTCCTCGTCTTCAGTAAGACCAAAAGGGGACTTGCTGCTGAGAAGGAGAATGTACTTGGACACCAAAATTCTCAGTTGTCTCTCTCTGTCTCCCCCTAACAGTCGGGCGATCCTGTCAATACCAAAAAAATAAAAAATATTAAAATCCTTCTTATGGTGCTTCAACTAATGTCTGGCAGTAGAGTAACTTAGATCACCATTCCTAATAGCTCTTTGATGTTCAAAAATTCTCTTTTTGATTGGAAAAATTGTGCTTCCTACATATAGGAGATTACAAGGGCAGACAATAATATAGACACAATAATCACTATTGCAGTTCATGAACTTTTTGATCTCTCCTGTCTTTTCCGTAGGTAAGTGGAATTTTTTTCAATTTTTACTACAGGCTTTGCATTTCCCTCATTTGTAGAAACCTTTCTGTTTTTTCAACCACCCTTCCTTCGCATCTGTACTCAGGTAGCTTCTCACAAGCATGTCCGCTAATGATCTGGCTTTGCAATATGTCACTAAAGGGTGCGAGCTAACATGTGCCCCTATAACTTGATCTGCCTTGATCAAATGCCAATGTTTATTGAGGGTCCTCCTGACCGAGTGTGTTTCTGTGTTAAATGTCGTAATCATTCTTAATTGGTTATTATTGTCAACACTCTTCTGTCTAACCATCAGCAAACTCGGTCTCTGTAGGCTCATCACCCTAGCTTCTGCAGTCTTGAGGACATGAGGTGGATAACCTCTTTGTTTGAACCTTATAAAGATTCTGGGTTTTTTCATCATCATATGCCTGTTGTGTACTGCATGTGTTTTTCTCTAATGAGTCCCCCATAGGGAATGCTCCACTTAAATTTCTTGGTGTGATGGCTAGTTGCATGTAGGATGCTGTTACCTGAGGTCTTCTTTCTATGTAACCTCATCTGGATCACATTATTGTCTATTTTGACACTCACACCCAGGAAATGAATTTCCCTCTGAACACTCCTATGCGAAAAACTCAAATTGATCTCATTGTCAGCTATTAATGCAAAGAATCTCTCTAGCTCATTTTTTGAACCACTCCATAACATAAAAATGGCATCAATCACCTTGGTCCAAAACAGGGTATGCTTGGTAAATTCCTCATTCTTCTCTGACCACACACATTGTTCTTCCCACCATCCCATGAAAATACAGGCATAGCTCGGCACGAAGCAGCTTCCCATCGCTGTTCCAACCACCTGCCTATACCATTGATCCTCAAAGAGAAAGAAATTGTTTTCCAAACAAAAGGTCAGCATATTAATCAACATTCTTGCACGCTCATAAAGAAAGATAGAATTATCCCCAAAAAAGTGTGTGTGTGTGTGTGTGTATATATATATACACACACACACATATATACATATACATTTTTAATTACCGGAAAGCCCCCCCCCCCATTTTTTTGGTTACCATCCCATACCCTTACCCACCCTTTAACCCTAAAAACACCCTCACCACCCTGTACCCCTATCCAGCCCTAAACCCTAAAAACACCCTCACCACTCTATACCCCTACCTACCCCTAAGCCCTAAACACACTGTTACCACCCAATACCCCTATCCACCCCAACCCCTTTTCCCCGAAGTTTTATATAACGCAAACTTGTCCCGAAGGTATCAGAGTGCTTTACATGAGAAATATATAAAAAAAAGACCTGATTATACACGGACACGTAATCTATCCAAGGGTCCTAAGGGCAGGGTAGTAAAATCTCCACCCAAAAGGTGGCTTCTGAAGAATGCCACTAGCAGCCGGACCTTGGTTTCCAAATTTAAATGTTTGTCAATCCACCCCACTTGCACCCCTACACGTTAGTGTATACAAGAAAAAATGTGTGAAAGGTCTGAAAGTACCTCACGTAAGCATCACCAAGGGAGCTGCTGGTAGGTATTCACCAGTTTGCTCACGTTTTTCATCATTGGTGACTTTCAAGACCGTGAAGAAATGAAACAAGTGTCAAATATACGTTTTAGGAGGTGTAGAAAAAGGAAAAGGAAAGAAGGAAAAAATAGTGATGAATGAAAGGATGCACAACAAGTGCTTGTTGTGTACTATGCCTCTAAAATCCCGCAGTGAGAGAAAAGGTAAACTCACTTCTCCAAGCAAAAATGAGTTGGGACTTGCTCGCAAAAACGCCGACTTTATTGGATGCCGTGAGCACACAAGTTAAAAAACAGAAAACACACTGTTGCAGACCACTACAATTAGGGAAGGCCAACATGTTTCATTGTTCAATACCTTGCGGCAATTTCATCAGGGCTCGGGCCAGTCTTCACCTGACTAGTGTTTCATTCTGAGCCTGGGGTGACAGGTGGTTGCCATCAGCATTCATACCGGCAATCCACCTCCTAGGGGGTGTTCTCCAATCGTTAGCCCTTGTGAGGTTCTGTTTTTCTTCCCCCTTCATTTAAAAAAAAAAAGAAAAAATCCTTAACAGCTTTTCAATGTATGAAGCTGTCACAGTATAAAAAGAAAAGAAAGGTTTTTAGAGCCTCCTCAAAACCTATCACACCTGACTGATTAATTGCCACTAAAAGGCCCTGATTATGAGTTGAGTGGAGCAGACTTTCTGTGTGGAATTCACTCAATCATGAATAGGCTGTTGTTCCTACACCTGGATTTACCACGTGCTGCGACATCAGACAGTACTTTACCAGATGAAAAATCCTGCTGGTAAAATTGCAGTAGGAAAGGACTGCATTGCAGTCTGGACCTATTTCCCAGCCTCACTATCAAGCAAAGTGTGGAGGAAGCTTGCACTGGTCTTCAACAAGCCAACTTCTTCCTTTTCCCCTCCCACCCTTTCCATCACCTTATCGCCCCACACTGAAGCCCCTGTACATATTTTTCCAGCTGTTCAGAACAGGTTTTAAATGTGTGTGTAACACCTCTCTGAATAGTAAATATTGTGCAGAATTCTGCCTTGTAATTCCGGGTGCCCACAATTATTCTCTATTTCAAAGAGATTTAACTCCGAATTGCAGGATACTGGAATTTACTGTTTCAGAGTTAGTGACCCAAGTTAGGGCTAAAGGGTCATAAATAAGTTATTGAAATGTCACACAAATTCACAATCATTCTGGAAGATCACTTGGCAGCAAGGCCAGACTGGTCGTACCAGGCATTTCCCTGGTATCCTGGAAGGGTGAGGGGCCAGTTTTGTTACTGGGGGCAAGCAGCAGTTTTAAAAAGCACCGGATGCAGAGTTCCTTGAATATTTAGCAGTTTTCAGGCAACAATAAAAGCGTCAAGATAACTCTAGGGATTAATGTACCTGCTGGAGAGAGTTCTGCATTCATGCCAACCATCCCGATCCAGGCGGTAGACTACTGATTTCAGGGCTAGTCTCCCGCCTACTGATTCCTGTATTCAAAAACTCGATTCCTGGGGGTGGGGAGGGGGGGGGGGCGGGGGGGGGGACAAGTACAGTGCATTTCACAGAACAGTATTTTATTTGCATAGCTCAGTGTCAGTGGCTTACTGCTTTTGTCACAGATCTCCCTGTGCAGTTCGTAAGTTACAATCGTCATCTAGCACAGTGAGCTATGAAATGACATCAAAGAGTTGCATGCAAGCTGCATGCACAGTCTATCATTATCCTAATGTTGCTATAAATGGTGTGTCTGAGTAGAAATAAATGTGTATTAGTAAAGCCAACCCTAACCACGGTGTTACTGCTTCTTGATGACCCAGCACTCCTACCAGTTTGGATGACATGTGAATCCTACTCCTTGTAGTCCCCTTTGTGTTATGTAAAATTTTCTTTACACTCATTTACACTCATATGATTCTTTGTCTCTGTATGTTTGATACAAAGTGCTGCAACATCCTACAGTGGAATTCGAGGTGCTATAATACAAATGAAATACTTGTGAAAGAGAGGCTATGGTTAGATGAGAGGCACTGTTGGGAGGTGATAGTGAGGTAATCATTGGAGAGCCCCAAAAAGATTGTTTTATCTTGGTGCACTGCAAGGTCATCATTGACTACGTTTTAAAAGCTAACACAATTGTATACTGAAAAATGTGCTGTACAATGCACAATTTTTGCCATTTGTTCCCAAATTATCTTGGGAGAACCCCTCGAATTCACCTTATAGTGGGCAGGATCGCTTGCTATGCACCGTACGGGGGCTGGTTTGACAATCTTTGCCAGGGTTGCTTTGGGTTCCCAGTCTGGATTAGCTAGCAGCTTGGCAGATATGAAATGCTGTACTCACACATTGGTTTGCAAATATGAAACAATGTTTTTAAAAAAGTAAAATGAAACCACTTACTGGGTCTGCCATGCTGTGATTCCTGGCAGGTTGCAAAAATGCTTGGGGTCCAGCTACACTGGGAAGTAGGACAGGCCAGTGTAGTAGCACACCAAAATCCACAACCCTTGCAGGCCAAGCAGACCCGTGCTTGGTGGAGGCTGGCAGCCTCAAAAGGTGTTGCTAAGCAACTACTTAGCTGTTCGGACAAGTTGAAACATTCAAATGTTTCAATTTTGCTCTGTGCCCAGCTGCCATCAGAAATTGCTTGTAAAAAGAGAGAGGAAAGAAACTGCCTGTTCCTCGATTCCTGGTGCTTCCTTTGCAGCCTCTGAGGCCAAAGGCCACAAAGGAAGTGCTAGCGGTAGCAAGGGCCAAGGTCGCAACTGCAATCCCTGGCGATCCCGAAATGACATTCATGTGTGCAACATGGCTTAAAGTGAAAAAAACACTATGACGCAGCCAGCATTGACCGTGTTGTACCTTTTTTTTTTTTTTTACTTTAAGCCATATTCCACAGCAGCTCAACTGCTGTGCAACATTTAAAACACACTGACAAACCCAATAGATTTTTCATAGGCGAAACCTATTTTCTTTGGCAATGCTTGTTTTGAATCAAATAGTAAGGAGCTGGTGAAGAAAGTTCTTTGCGAGAGCCGAGACACCAGAACCGAGCTTTGCGATGGAGTGCATCATAAGGATCGGAGAGTGAGCCAGTAGGTAGTTATAGTTAGGTCATAGTTTCCATAGGAAAAGCATTTTTTTTGATTTGCCAAACACTTTGGCGCCGTTTGACAAATCTTCACAAAATTTTCAAAACTTTTGACCCGCTCAGGTCAGCTGATGGGGGCCGTGAAAAAAGGGTTGTCCCAAAACGTGTTTTCTCCATGTTAATTTCCATAGGAAACTTTAGATACTGCTACAGCCTGAACTGCTGAATGGAATTACACCAAATTTGGCAAAAAGGTAGCTTTTGGACCAGAAAGCATGCTTTTTAGGTCTCGCCTGACCCAGCGCATGCGCTGGTCTGGCAAGACTTTTTGTGAGGGCTCAAAAAAGTGCTACCGTGGCCAGCCTAGAGCTACAGTGCATGTGCGCGGGCGCGCGCAGCGCTTGATCGTGATCACTTTCGCGGCCGCACGGCTGCTTTGATGTTTGATCGCGATCACTTTCACTTCCGAGGCCGCACGGCCGCTTTGATGATCTCCGTGAGGCAATTTTTTTTTTTCAGCGCAGCTCCGTCCTACATAGGCAGATTTGGAACTTTAATACTTTCGCCCGTTTAATGAACTTTATTAACTGTAGCCCTTTATTCGAATCAAAATGCCCTCATGCCAAAACTAAAAAAACAATAGTGTAAAACGAATTGCACCCAACACAACCTTGCTCAAGCTGCTTCTGCAATAGGCAATTCTAGCCTAGGACCTCAACGACAACGAGTGAATCGATCCTCGAAGCAACACTCAGTCCAGCCCTCAAGCGCTCCGCCTCCAGTCCCCAGGCACGTCTCGCACGCCACGTTCTCGTTGCTCGAGCTGTCTGTTCTGGCATTTGGCATAGCTCACTTCCGGTTGAAGATGGCGACTTCCATGGCAGGCTGGAAAAGTTGCCCATAACGTATCAGCAAAGAGGTGTTTTTTTTTTAGCAGTAGCCAGGTAAGAAAAAGCTCTGTCTGTGTAGACCGTGCAAGCTCAGCTCCCGATCGAGCCAAGAGAATGTCTTATTGCGAGCTCCAGAGCTCAGCTTGCACACAGTGTGTCCTTTAGAGCTCAGCTTGCAGGGTGTACACGTACAAAAAGTGTGTGCGCGTGGGATCCTTTGCCCTGGTACCTTCTGTGCACATTTGTAATTGTCTGACGGCGTGCCTTTCACTCTGTAGACGTTGTGTGTGCATTTCATGCGATTCTGTGTTAACCTGCACCCCCTATCACAAAGTTCGTATTCTTACAATGTATTGACCATAGCTGTGCAAATGCGAGTTTGCCACCCTGCTGGCCCTCTTGTTTTTGACCAGGCTGCTCAATGAACGTGTTTGATCCAGCAGCCCCAGGATGTGTGACCTAACTGTGCCAACTGTATGTGTGTAAGCCATCTGTCTTAATGTATGTGATCTTGTGTGCCTGAGCGTGACCAGAAAACCCCAATGTATCTCTGAGAGCTACTCAGCTGTATATGTGTGCGAGCCATCTGTCATGATGTACGTGTAAATGCGACCTGACAGTTACATTGGTCCAGAGACATCTAAATGCGTTTGTTTCAAATGCATTGGTGCATAGCTGTTGCAATATTCTCATGTTGGGCCGTATACACCTAGTGTTTCTGCCGTCATACAACACGTAAATGGTCATTGGCGAAAACCCGTTCCCACCTTTCCAGTGAGATCCTGCCCCCCATGGTGCGTGTTCACTCCAGCTCTGATAAATGACGGGCAGCGGCTTATCGCCTAATCCGTCAAACACCTTTAGAAAGATGAAATCATCTGGCAAAGGAAAACAAGCATTGGCATAGCCAATAGGTCTCGCCTTTGGGAACTTATAAGTGTTTATCCATGCAACAGTTGTTGTTGCACCAAGGATATTGTGCTCCATAACCAAATACTTATAAGGTCCCAAAAGCGAGGCCTATTGGCTATGCCAATGCTTGTTTTTAAATGGTGTAAATTCGTTCAGTGGGTTTTGAGTTATTTAAAGATTTACAGATATCGATATTTGAGAATTGTGAGAACTGATTGGCTGAACCCTCCCGATCACGAGCTTGTTTCTGATTGGCTGCCAACACTTCAAACCAGGAAGTGTTGCCAGCCAGCTTGTGACTCGGTACAGTCAGAAGAAAGAAGGTGAAAAAAACTATTAAAAAAAATAAAAAGAGAAGGGGGCAGTGTAAAAACACCCTGACTCCCTAGGCCTGGTCAGGGGGTCCCACAGGGACCCCCAAATTTGTTTTTTTAAAGAATTTGAAAAAATTTAAAAAACGAAGCGCGGTCTTCCGTGCTTCGTTTTTTTAAAGCCCCCTGGTGGGTCAGGTCCCGGGGGCAATCCTAATGTGTGTAGCGGGGGACCGGGGCTTTATAATTTATGTGCTGGGGCACGCGGCCTCCCCACAGCCCCGGGCACTGCCACCTCCCCGGGGCTTTTAATAAAATGTGTGGGGGGGGGCTCCTGCCCCCCCACACTGCCCCAGGGACAACCACTCCCACGGGGCTACATACTTGCTGGGAGGGGGGCCGTGCAGTCCCCCTCCAGGAGCCCTCTATGGCCCTGGGGACCACCACACCCCAGGGCCGGCTCCAGCAATGTCCCGGGGTGCCTACCCATGGGACATTGCAGTTTGCTATGACAGGGCAAGAGCACAGCTCCCACCCTGCCATAGGAAACACTGCTTTGCTTTGTGGAAGCGAGAGCTGGAAACCTGCTCTCACTTCTACGAAGCAAAGCAGATTGCTTTTGGACAAGGGGAGCTGCATGTCAGCAACTCCCCTTGTCCAAAAGCAATGTCTCTCCCGATTAGACGGGGAGCCGGTTGGGACCGTGGGGGCATTGGGGCTCCCCCCGCAGTCCCCAACAAAGAGGCCAGGCCCCGGGGGATGGGGTCCCTGGGGCCATAAGTGGGCCAGGGAAGAGGGGCCAGTGGCCCTCCTCCCATAACATTAATAAAAAAAATAATTAAAAAAGAGGCAATGCCCTGGGGGATGGGATCCCCGGGGCCCCTTTCCCATTTTTTTTTTACAAAGTTAAAAAAGAGTCTCAGGCCCTGGGGGATGGGGACCCCAGGGCCCCAAAAATAGTAAGAGCAGGGGGGCCGCACAGCCCCCCTTCTAAAATATCAAAAGAAAAGAAAAGCTGGCATCTCGCCGGACTACCCACCCCTCCCTGCACCGCTCTGCAAACGCGCCTCCTGGGGCGTTCTGGGTTGGATGATTAAGTCTACTTGAATGCTAAGGGTACTTAGGGGCCAACTAGCCAATTAGGTACCTCCAGTAAGTCCCACACAGTGGGATTGCTGAGAGGTGGTCCGAGGCCACGCCCCTTTTTACAACACTGCAATCGCGCCTCTTGGCGCATTGCTGGTGGGGCGAAGGGGTCCTCTTGTGTCCTAAGAACCTCAGGACTGTGGAAGAGGCGTGGCGCAGCGGCCAGGGTGCCTGACTCTGGACCACAGGGTTCACGGTTCGATCCCCGGCTCCGGCGGCAGGTTAGCTCAGCACCATGTGACTCTGGGCAATAGCTTGCTTAATCTTCCCGATGGCCCCCAGCGCTGGGCACTTCTCCAGAGGTAGCTGTGCGCTTTACAAATGCTGGCATTTACACGTTTACTAAAGTGGACTTCATCCCTTGTGCTCCAGGAGGCGCGTTTGCACAGTGGTGTAAAAAGGGGGCGTGGCTGTGGACCACTCTCAGCATTCCAGCTGTGTGGGGCTTACTGGAGGTACCTGGTGGGCTAGTTGGCCCACAGGGACCCTCAGGATTCAAGGGGGCTTAATCCCCTAACCAAGAATGCACCAGGAGGTGCGTTTGCAGAGTGGTGGAGAAAGGGGGCGTGGCCTGTGTCCACCTGTCAGCAATCCCACTATCTGGGGCATACTGGAGGTATCGGGTAGGCTAGTTGGCCCCTAAGGACCCCCAGCAGTGAAGGGGACTTTAATCCTCATCCAAGAGTACACCAGGGAGTGCGTATGCAGAGTGGTGGGGAAAGGGGGCATGGCCTGCTATGACAACTTAGCAATACTGCTGTGTGGGACTTACTAAAGGTAATAGGAGGGGTAAATTGGCCCCCGAATTTGACCTTGGGGGCTAACTACCCCTCCTGTTATCCCCAGTAAGTCCCACACAGGGAATTGCTAAGAGGTCTTCGGAGGCCATGCTCACCTTTCTCCACCCCTCTGCAAACGTGTCTCCTGGCACTGGTTGGGGGATGAAGTCCACTTTACTCCTGAGGGACTTTGGCTGCCAAGTAGCCCTCCTGGTACCTCCTGTAAGTCCTACGCTGTGGAATTCCTGAGTGCTGGTCAGAGGCCCAGGCCCCTTTCTGTACCACTCTGCAAACGTGACTACTACGTTGTAGTTAGAAATTAGCATTTAAAAAACCTTAGAAATTCACTGAAAAGACCATAGGTATCGGGGACGTTATAGTTAGAAATTAGCATTTAAAAAACCTTGGAAATTCACTGAAAAAAACACAGGTTTCAGGGACATTATAGTTAGTTGGACATTTCACTCGTACAAAACCAGAGAAATTCAGCCGTTATAATTAGTTGAGCTAACTATAACTCGTGCCCCCGCAATGCACTGCTGCTGACGTCACATATTACATCACTCATGACATGGTCAGTGACATCACTGATGAGATCGCTGATGACATAATCCAGTGACGGTGTGTTTCTGAAAAAGATAAGTATGTTTTATATATTTATACACCAGGGTGTTTTGAAGAATGAGTGGGTGTATGAGTGACTGAATGGCTGATTTAGTAGGTGTGTGACTGACTGTATAAGTGAGTGATTAAACGTGTCTTACTGAATGCATGGGTGAGTGACTAACCTGTGTAAATGTATCAGTCTGTTAGTTGGTGTGTAAGTAGCAGCATGGGTTGGTGAGTAGCTACATGAGTGTCTATTTGGGTTAATGATTGGTGGTGTGTGTATAACTTTATAATGAGTAAATGACAGTGTTATTGATTCTTTCAGTGACTGAGTAGGTGTCAGTAACTCTGGGGTAAGTGGCGGTGTGTGAGTATCTGTATAGGTTTATGAGTGCATATATCAGTGGCTATATTGATGAGTGAATGCGTGTATGAGTGACTGTATGGGTGAGTGGATGTGTGTATAGATCAGTGAGTGGGTATATACTAACTGGAATTGGTGTGTCTATGGTTTCGAGAATGTACGAATGTAATTAAGACCATGTAAAACATACTATAGTCCGCATCCCGCTCCGAATAGTGCCTTCATAAAATAACCGCTCGAGTATGGACACTAGCTATTGAAACAAGGGATGTACCTTTTTAAAAGTTCTCTCAATGAATGGAACCGAGAAAAACTTCTCAAGGGCAACAGACATGAGAGGGGTTTAAAAAGGATACTTAACGGATTGGCTCTTTAATATTTTACATTTTCCACTTACGTATTTTTGCCAATCAAGTTGGAAATGCTACTTGTACAGCATTTTTGGACTCAAGCAACAACCCCACCGCAAGGTTGTGGAGCCCCTTGTGCATGCATTTTTCATAGAATCTTCACTTAGGAAACACAAGCTTTTAAAAAGACAGAGCTCTATTGCGACGATAAATCATTTTCTTTTGGTTAAAGACAGGATCCGATGGTCCTTTGTTGGAAGCTTTATTTAACACCTGACTTCGTGAAGTATAAAGACTTAGTTCAATAAAGTGGAGGTTGATATTGGTAGCTCCCATTACTCTCACGGCACAGTGGGGTGGGGGCATTATATAAGTTAAGGTGCAAAGGTATCCTAGGGCTTGAGTTATGAGGACCTTTTCTCATAGATGTCAGATGGTGGGCACTTTATAACATGTGCCACCCTGCCAAGACTTTAAGCTGCAGTATCAGATTTCTTGGAAGGAACAGAGAGGTCCTCCAAACATATGCACACTTAGGGAGTTCTGGTGTAAAAATAAAAAATAAAAGGTACCTGTGCAGTGAGCGGCCAGTGGAAGGACACTGACCTCAGGCAGGAAATTGTACTTCGGCCAAGCTTCAAGGAAGACCGGAAGAACTGAAGAAAATTGGGGTGCCCAGTGAGAAGCAAGAAAAAGAGAGTGACGGGGTCAACCAATGGTAAGTAAAGGTAAGTAATGGGTGCGCTCAGCCTGTTTTTATTTTATTTTTACAAGAGATTTTGCAAGCACATCGCAAGCGATATGCAGGCGAAACCTTAAACTTACTCTCTGAGACTGGAGGGTGTGAGGGAAGCCAGACATAAAGTTGCCTTTGGGATGGTACTTGAGGTAGTAGGAAGTTTTCGTGGTTTAGAACAATCTAAAAAAAACTAGGGAAGGGTAAGAAAAGGTAATACATAGAATGCATGTTCGATGAATGTATTTATATCAAAGCCAGTGAAATGATCATTTGTGTAAGATTTTTCTCAATAAAAATAACATTTTCGAAAGAGAAGCATGAACCAGTTGTCGAACTGAGGTGAAAATTATCAGTTTCAAAACATCAATTTGTATCTGGTATTTTCAAAATGTGGGAAACTGCATATGAACTATGATAGCTATCTAGATGTCATTGAAATTGATGAGTTAGTCAAACTGCTTCTCTCATAGAACTCACTTGTTTAGAAGGTGTTGTGATAGTAAAAAAAAAACAAGAATGCAAAATATCTTCTAAATAAGGATGTTCTAAGCAAGGTGGTTAATTTTCTATTTGTGTCACTGTCAAAAGCCAAATTAAATCTTCATATATGTAGTCAGTACAATGCTAGTCTTAAGAATTGTAAATTAATTGTATGTTGTGAAAACATTCCTACTAGAACAGTATAACGGCAATAAATCATTTAGATTTACTGAAATGTAGATGCAGATTGATTGTGCGTTGATTTTAATATTGGAGTCACTTCATCATTTCAAGATACTTGTATTAACCCCTTTGCTGCGAGGGTAATTCCCCCACAGTGCAGGGAGGGGTGGGCGCGGCGCCGCGGTGCTCGTGACGAGCCCAGCTCGTCATGAATCACAGTGGAGCTGTGCTCATGACGAGCTGGGCTCGTCACGACTCCGCCCACTGATTAATTTGCCCACAGGCGGGGAATCAATTGCGCGTGGGCGGACCGCGGCAGTTATGACGAGCCCAGCTCATCATGAGCACAGCCCCACTGTGACTCATGACGAGCTGGGCTCGTCATGAGCACGGAAGAGGTTAAAGAAGCCTTGCTGATACCTTCATTTTTAGGTTGAGCCTAGCGCAGGGTGCATGTGCTGCTCTGTGGGAGGCTTCTTGTGAGCACTCCAAACTTCTCTGTGTGGGTCTGACTCCTCCCACACATTGGATTGTCCTTTGCGTGTGTCTTTCAATAAAAAGGACGCAAATGGCCAAAGGCGGGTGCATGTCCCACCTCCTTTCCAATGTGTCACTCCCACAGCATTTTTCTCTCGGGAGCGAGCAGCGGCGCGCAGGGTGGCAGCTGCATTCCTGGTGGGTCAGGTTACACGCAACGCGCCGTGCTTTCGCTTTTGCTTGTTTTTAAATGAGAGTTAGGGTAATGACCATTGTGCTCTGTGATGCCACCGCTTGCTCACTCCTACATTGCAGGTAATGCGAAGTGTTACATAAACCACGGAAGTGACCCACTGGCATCATATTAGTTAACATCAGTTTAGCACTGTTTTGAAATTGGATGTAAATAGAGCTTACTACCGTATTTGGTCATACCTATTTACCATAAGATTAGTGTCCTGCCTAGAAAGGAATCTCACGCTCGGTCCCTGAATACTTTACACCCCTTAGCTTGGACACCATTCTCCGCGTCCCCAGCAACAACACCAATCTTTTTTCTGGTCCCTTCTATCCCAAATTCCCACCTCCAGAGCCTCAAGTCCACATTGGTAATATGAGCTTGTCAGTCATATTCTGCCAAACACTGACTGGAGACACAAATGTTACTCATATGGCGGAAGCTCTGCACTTGTAAGGTCCCAAAGGCGAGGCCTATTGGCTATGCCAATGCATATTCTGCCAAACACTGACTGGAGACACAAGTGCTACTCATATGGCGGAAGCTCTGCATTTTGAGGTTCCGGTTGACAAAGTAGCTGTTTTTTTGGTAGATGAATGATAACAGGCAGGAAGGGTAGGTTGAGTATGTGTAGGTCCTGTTGATGCCAATTGGATGTATATAGGGCTTACTACCGTATTTAGTCATACCTATTTACCATAAAATTAGTGTCCTGCCTAGAAAGGAATCTCGTGCTCGGTCCATGAATACTTTACACCCCGTAGCTTGGACACCATTCTCCGCGTCCCCAGCAACAACTCCGATCTTTTTTCTAGTCCCTTCTTTCCCAAATTCCCGCCTCCAGAGCTTTAAGGCCACATTGGTAATATGAGCGTGTCAGTCATATTCAGCCAAACACTGACTGGAGACACAAGTGTTACTCATATGGCGGAAGCCCTGCACTTATAAGGTCCCAAAGGCGAGGCCTATTGGCTATGCCAATGCATGTTCTTTTTACTGTTTTGATACTGGAGTAGAAACTTTCTAATCTAATGTTTGGTTGAAGGTTGGTTTCTAAGACAAAGAAGTGCTTTCGTTCAGTTTTAAAAGCTTTTCTATTTAGCACCCAAAATAAAAAAGTATAAACCTCCTTTGGGCACTCTCACCAGTTTTCCTTCTTTCCCAACTTACATTTTCCAGTCACCTTAACAGAAGTAGCAGGTTCCCTTCTGTAAAGAAGCACAACTTATAGTCATTAGAAGCCCAGCAAAAGCCACGCCCCTTAGGAATTATTCTATTTGCCTACAAGAAGAATGATTATGAATCAGTTTCTTTAATTTGTATTTTTTTACGAATACTTGCAGGCGCATTTGCGCTCTGTTGGGAGTACAGCTATAGAACCTAATCGCGGCACGCCCCACAGTTTAAAGACCTCTTTTTATGTATCGACTACCTCTTTTTATGTATCGACTAGCGTTGCTGCGCACATGCGCAGCTCGCTCGGCGAGATTTTATGCATATGAGTAGTTTCTCTAAAGGACTTTAAGACCCGCCCCTTATTCCCATTGGCTTGCGTCACCGTTTATGTTAAATGGTGCGCCGCCATTGGGAATAAGCTTTCCAGGGTGCCTCCTTGTCCCTTTTTTGACCGGCCCACCCAGACTGGCTCGCCTGCATTACGGCTGGCGTGACGAAGTTTCTTATCAGATGCTTTGTCACGCTGCCTTGTACGCGCCATGCACGCGCCAGTCCGACTCTTTGATTTGGCCGGACAAAAAAGCAGACAGGGCGCAGCATGTTTATTTTTGCATCTCGCGTTCACTTTTGAAAGCGCGATGCAAAAATAAACAGCAGATGCCTGTAACAGAGGAAGTTAAAGTAAAAGAGTGAAGTGGGCCTCTTGACCCCCTCGGTGGCAGAAATGCGAAAACACGACGAAAACGGCAACGCCGGAAACCTCATCTCGACAGAAATGAGAAGTGAGCTTTCCGGCTTTGCGAGTCTGTCATCGCAGACCCCTGATTAATATGCTGCGGTTGGGAGCCTTTCCCTGAAAACATAATTAATTGAGGCCGCAGCGACAGTAAACAAGCAATTTCAAATTAAACTGAAATAACGGCATCTTCATTTGCAAATGTGAACAGATTCTGTGCAGAGATAAATGAAGTCACCGCATTAGAGAGAGACGGGCCGGGGGGATGGGGTGGTGAGGTGATAGTCGTTAATCTCTACCTGACTGTGTCACGCTGACAGCCATCGCCTCGATACCGGACTCGATCCGCTGCAGCTGCTCCCGGTCTGCGCAGCTCCCCTTGATGAGCGGCACGCGGTACTTCTGGAAGAGAGTGAGAGAGTGAGGGGTGCCGAGAGGTGTGAACCCCCCCTCCCATCACCCTCCCCGTGCGCTCAGCACCTCTGTGCACACAAAGCAGCACACTTACTGCACACAGAACACCCCATGATAAGTGGCACCACTGGCACACAATTCCTCACTCCACAAACAGCACCATGCGTTATATCCGGCCACCCCCCAGCCCCTTTATGAGTGGCAACAGGTACTTCTGGAAAAGGCGAAGAGCAGTGAGGGGCCCTGACCAGCACATCTCTTGCCCCTCCCCCAGGCATAGAGCACCTCACTGCACAGACACCACCACATTGCACTCTAGTGCTGCATGGTGCGCGGCACCAGGCACTCATGGAGTAGACGGAGAGATGTGAGGGGCGGCCTGCGGCCTGAGCACTTGCCATCTCTTTACATTTGGCAGCGCCACACTGCCCAGAAAGCACCCGGCGAAGAGCGGCACCTGCACCTTTGGAGAGACCAAGAGGAACGCAGGGGTGCATCTCCCTGCACACAGAGCACCACGCAGCACAGAGGGCACCGCAGAATAACGCGCTTCAGGTTCTTCTGGAAAAGGGGGCGGGGGCATATGTGATGCGAACACTGGAGTCATGCTGATGACAGAATGAGAAGAACTACAGAAGAACAGTGACAAATGTAGAGGGGCGACAGGAGCAGTGAAATGGCTGAGGAGTGAACATCTGCACTAGAAGGCAGTGTTAGTTAAAGTAACAGAGGAAGTTAAAGTAAAAGAGTGAGGCGGAATATCAAAACGAGAAGAAAGAGAGGAACACAGTGACAGAAGGGATAGAGGCAACAAAGGAAACATTGGATGGGAGAGAACCGATAGTGTGGGACAGAGGAAGATAGTCAAGGGTTAGAGGTAACCGAGGACAGAGAGAACACTGGGCCAGGGGAGGGTGGTCAAGGGATAGAAATAACAGAGGATATAGGCAGGGCTTTAAGTGGGATGAAAAACTGGAGGGTCTCTCAAGGGGGCGTGGCCAATGTAATTAAGGGCGTGGCCTAAACACGTAAGGTAGAAATCTGTGCTTAGCATAGTGTGCCGCCCGACTTGTATTTTGCTGTTTCTGTCATTGCATCTAGATATATGCTACAACAAGTAACATCATACCTACAACGAGTCAGGACTATTGGCTTTGTCAATGGTTGTTAGTTGCATAAGATAAATAAGCAGCAACTATGGCTTGTACATAATATTGAAGAAGGTTCCACTTAAAGCCCTGGTGACACCACGACAATGTTGCTGCTCCTTAGTTTCATTAAAAATGCAATAGGTCTCGCCTTTTATTGAGTTAAAGCCATTTGCTTTGCTATACAAAACCATTAGCAAAGCAAATGGCTTTAACTTAATCAAAGGCGAGACCTATTGCATTTTCAATGCTTGTTTATACTGTCATGCCAGTAAAGCACCATCAGGGTAGCGTCTGCTGTCGGAACTGACTAAAGACTTGCGTTTTCAGTTTATTGCTTATCAGACACTCGGTGATTGGAGGAGCATCCATCACTAACGAAGGGAAATCTGTCACGTGATTGCTGAATCCCGCCGTGCACATCAGTAGTCTTTTCTAGGTACGCTGAAGGGTAGGGAGTTTTATGGATCTATTTGGAAAAAAATTTGAAATAGAAAGGAAGAAATCCAACAAATATGAAGAATTCAAATGGTGTGGTTTTCTTTTTGTTCACCCATTACTGAAGATTGATTTTATTGTGCATATTTTCCTATGTTAGAATTCTTCTGACCAGCTTTATCTTGTTTTCAGAATGGAAACCGACAGCACTGATCATTTTTGCAACAACTGGAGAAAAGCCAGTATTATTGCTCTAGGCAACGTGGTAAGTGCATAAATCTACTAACATTAGAAGGCTCAAAACGGGGACATTAATATGTGTTTTAGCAATTACTATTGAGAACCAACCAGGGATCATAGTAGCATGGCATCTTTAGAGTGAGGGACAGATTTATTTTCCACACTGAAAACACATTTAATTTAATGCATTTATGGCAAGAATTATAAACAAGCATTGGCATAGCCAATAGGTCTCGCCTTTGGGACCTTATAAGTGTTTAGCCATGCAACAGTTACATAACTAAATACTTATAAGGTCCCAAAAGCGAGACCTATTGGCTATGCAAAGCGGCCGCGAAAGTTAAAGTGATCGCGATCGGGATCACGATCAAACATCAAAGCGGCCGCGAAAGTGAAACTAATTGCGGTAAAGCGCGGCGCGCGCGCCCGCGCACATGCACTGTGGCTCTAGGCTGGCCTGGTAGCACTTTTTGGAGCCCTCTCAATAAGTCTCGCCAGACCAGCGCATGCGCTGGGTCAGGCGAGACCTAAAAAAAAATACAACCATTAGTGACATATGAGAGATGTGACTTTGTTGGTCAAAAATAGTTGGACTAATTTTGGGAAAATGCAGTACTCCCTTAAGTTATACTGCTTTAGATTTAATTTAATGAATTAGTTATTACAAATTGTATTTGTAAAATGGTTTTCAATATTGCCTGTTGTTGTTCTCAATTACCTAAAACAGATATAGTTGAAATCCTTAAGAAGAAATACCTGAAATTTTGAAGCAAAAGCTAGTTGGCTAAGCAAGCAGAATTTTGGGGTCATATTCTGCTTGATGGGATGACGGGGGAGGCTTAAGCGCATACATTATTATCAAACAAAGTCAAATACTCTCTCAATCTGTTCTATTTGAAAATGTGACAGCTCATCTTTCTTAGTGTTGTATCCTTTTATTGATTTTAAGTCACAGCATCCTTCGTCTACATCCAATTCCGGAGAGGTGAATGAAGGACGGGAAGGCAAACCGGGAAGTGCATAGGGAGGGGGTCCAACATAGGGAGAAAAAACAAAACACTTCATGTTCCTTCATTATAATTCTGTTAGATTTATCATCACCCATCCTTATTAATGCCTTGATTGTCAGCCTGGGTGGTCGACGTGAGTCGCAGTATTCGTAGATATACTGGGAATGTGAGTTCACAGTATGCGTTGGATAAATGTTTTATGCACGATCCCCACGTTTTCTCGAATTTTGGTAAAGTAAGGTTTATAACTGCCATTAACTTATCCATCCCCAATAAGTCCCAGAGCTTGTGCAGCCCGTCTGTGTACGCTGAGGCAGTGTCTGTGCCCCATTTTGATAGCAGGACTTGTTTCGCTGTGCATAGTGCCTGGGTGATGGCCTTTCCCCTGGAAGAATGCAGTGGCTATGTTTGAACATTGGGCAATCCCGGCAGAATATAGCTGGGGACGCGGGGTATTTCGGTGTTAAACATCTGGTCAACATCCGCCAGGACGTCCGTCCAATAACGGTGTAGCTTGGGAAAGTACCACAGCAGGTGGGAGAGTTTACCTGAATAAGTGCAGTGGCGCTAGCATGTGTCATCTTTCCCTCTCTGCCACTGTGCCATGCGGGCTGGGGTATAATACCAATAGTTGACTAACTTCAGCAGTGTTTCCTTACCAGAGGCACTACTGGCAGATGTGCGGGTGCGATGTAAAATGTCATTCCACTCTCTGTCCGTGAATTGGCATTCACATTCTGCCTCCCATCTTTTCCTGGCGGGTGTGAGCAAGGGGTTAGCTATGGTGTTTAGGAATGTGTATTTGTCTAACAGTAAGTGACAGTCGTCGCGTCTGGACAGAAGACAGCGCTCAAACAGTCAATTGCCTGCTCGCATGGAGCCATATTGATGGTAGTGTTACCCAGTGTCGTATTGCAATGTAGCTCCAGTGTTCCGAGTCCGGAAGCCCAAAGTCTTGTTGCACCCTCTGGAAGTACAGCAGGCCCTGCACATCGAACAGATCTCCAATGCGCTTGCCTCTTGCCAACGTGAGTAGGTTCGTTCATGCATTGCCTGCTGGAAGTCTGGGTTTCCCATAATTTGGGTAAGAGAGGAGATTGGGGTGGAGAGCTGTTTGAGGAAGCAGGTCCTGACCCAAACTCCTATTGTGGCCCTGACCACCGGGGAAATATATGCTACTGCCTGATCTAGAAAACACCAGTGCTTCTCAGTAAGTGGGTGTTGGCTCTCCACCATGAAGCGCAATTGGGCAGCCTGGTAGTATCATGTTAGATGGGGTATGACCTGTCCTCCTTTGGCCACTGGGAGATATGTTCGGTCCTTGGCCATTCTGGCACGTTTACAGCCCCAGATGAAGGACTCTATGGTGGAGTATAGTTTTTTAACATGGAGGCGGGTGGTTGCATAAGGTATAGAACTTTGGCAGGAGAGACATCTTTACTTCTGCTATACGGCCTAGCCAGGAAATGGGGCCCCCGTGCCAGGACTGGATGAGAGATTACTTGGTGCTCAATAGTTCGAAGTAGTTGTCTGACACCGATCTGTCTATAGTGAGTAGTATGTGTATACCCAAGTATGGGATTCCCCCTGTGGCCCATGTGAAAGGAAAATCCGTTGCCAGGCGTGCTTGTTCATCTGGTGGAATGGTGATGTTTAGTGCTTGGGACTTAGCATTATATACTTTGAAGCCAGAGAGCTCACCAAATTTGTGAGTTCCTCTTGCAATGGAGGCAGTGACTGTCAAGGTTTGGTAATGGCTAGTAGCACGTCATCTGCGTATAAGGCTATCTTGTGGGATTGGCCCCCCATCCATACTCCTTCAATGAGAGGGTGCCATCAAATACGTTCCTCTAGTGGCTTCATGTAGAGCGCAAACAGGAGGGGTGAAAGTGGACATCCCTGCCGCGTCCCTCTAAAAATGGAGATGGCAGGGGATAGGGAGTTATTGACTCGGACCAGCGCTCTTGGGTTCACATAACCAGCCAAAATCCATTGTCGAAAGCGAGGACCCAGACCAAAAGTCTCCAGCACCCTCCGCAGGAATGGCCAGTGTACCCAGTTGAATGTCTTTTCGGCATCTATTGACAGGAATAATGTCGGTGTCTGGGCTTGTTGGGTCTTATCTAGCAGGTGGAAGAGGCGCTTGGTGTTATCCCCACATGTACGGCCAGGTATAAACCCTGATTAGTCAGGGTCGATCAGTCATGGCATATATTGTCCTAATGTGTGTGCCAGTATCCCTGTAAAAATATTAGGATCTACATTGAGGAGTGATATAGGACCGTAGGACGCACACGTTGTGTGGTCCGTCCCTGGTTTTGGCAGGACTGTTATAATCGTGGTGCGTATGTACTCTCTAAGCGCCCCGGAGATGCTAAAGGAATTGTAGAGCCGGACCAGCACAGGGGATAACGGTGCTGCATATTGCTTATAAAAGGCAGTTATATATCCATCCTGTCCTGGTCCCTTCTCCAACTTGAGTCTCCCTATTGCTTCCCGGACCTCCCGCTCGGTTATGTCGGCCTCTAGTGGTGCTGCAGTGTGCTCTGATTGTGTTGCCTGCGGAGTCTGCCCTATGTAGGTAGAACAGTCCTTCGGTGACAGCTTGTCCGCCCCATATAGCTTAGCGTAGAAGTGGCCAAATTCAGCTGCAATGTCTTCATCTTGTGTTTTAAGTTTCTGATCTTGGTCTGTTAAGCAATGTATGTGGCGGAGTGCACCTGTGTGTGCAGTCTGTGGGCCAACAACTTCCCGGACATATTCCCCCAGCATAATATTTCTGTCTCATGTGAAGTAGGGCATGCTCTGCTGCATCCATGTGCTGGGCCAGTAGGGCTACTCTCTTGGTTGGTGAGTTTAAGCCCCACACTTTCAGGCTAATTATTCGCACCATGTAGTGACATAGTTAATGGCGGCTACCGGTTGGGATGGACTGTGTCCCTGCAGGCATGTTGAGATGTGACAGTGTGGCAAACTGTGGACAATGATGATACATAACAACTGTATAAACATTTAAACAAATAAAACAAGAGCACCAAGTGGTGCAAAACTTGCAGTTCCATAGTAGGGGTCCATGTCATCGGTCGCTTTTGCTGATGTCCAGAAGGATGTGGGGAGTGCAGTACCATCTGCCGCGGCCAGCTGATTCTACTGGGTGAGGCGGACCCGGGTGTACGTCCTCCGGTGCCGGCACAGCATGTTCCATCGAAGCACCAACCTCGCCATCTCAACAATTCTCAATGTTCTATAATGAGCATCTTCCCCATCCCAAGTCTCGACTCGACACCTGTCACTCGAGTTCTCTTTCTGGGGATTGGTGTTGTTCCGTGAGTTGTTGGAGTAATGCTGAACTTTCTCTAATGCTTTATGTCTTGGTTGGTTTGCTTTGTTGCTGTTGCGGTCGATTCTTGGAGAGCCTTCGGCGGCGTGGCTCTCGTGAGGAGATCTGGGAATTTGTCTTCTGTGAGGAGGCCCCCTGTTCCAGTTCCAGCCCTAGGATCTCCGCCACTTTAGGTGGTGTGCAGAATATATGAGTTTCTACATTCCAAACAAAAACAAGGCGAAAGGGATGCCCCTATTTATATCTCACCACCTTGTTTCTCAAGTATTCTGTAAATGGCCTCATAGTACGCCAATTGTTGTAAGGTAATGATGGAGAGGTCCTGGAATAAGCAGACTTTGTATCCCTCGAAGATGATGTAGGATTGATCCCGCACTGCAGTCATTATACAATCCTTTTGTCTGTAGTCGTGGAGGTACGTGAGAATGTCTTGTGGTGAGCCGGGCAGCGATGAAGTACGTCCAGCCCTGTGTGTACAGTCCAGAGGGAGATCCTTTCCCTCCAGCTTCGTAACAATGTGGTGGAACAATCACAGTATGTAATCTTCCAGGTGGCCTGCATCTGCCTGTAATGGGACGCCCTCAATGCAGATGTTGGATCCGCGGGGCCTATTTTCCAGGCCCTCCAAGTGATAGTTGAGGTCCGCATTACGGTCCTTATGTTCTAAGATCTCTCTGTGGCACTCCTCTAGTTCTTCCTCGCTGGCATCACCCAACTGTTCTACTGAGTCTACTCTTTGCTCCAGCTCGCTCATCTCATGGCGTAAATCCTTGACCTCTTTTAACACCTCTATGCGCAGGGTCGCTATGTCATCCCGTAGTGTACTGAAGAGGGCTTCCATGAATCCGCACGTGATGTGGGCCTCGTCATTCGCTTCTTGCCTCTCTGGAGGACCAGCGGTGGTGCGATTCGGGGAGGTCCGGTCAGGGGTCGTCCCCGTCTTCTTGGTGGTGGTGTCTTTTTTGGGTCTGGTTGAAGTCATTGTGTCTGATTCCGGCATCTCTTCTCCGGCGTGCTCCTGGTTGCGCGTTTCCGCACTCAATTCCAGAGGCCCAATGTTGTCCCTCGCTCTCTCTCCGGAGTGGGGTTAGTAGTCAAAGTTGCGTAGGCCCCCTTCAATCATTAATCTCTAGGTGCGCTATCTAGAGCCTTGGTTACCAGGGGCGTGAGGATGGATGGCTCCTTGGATGATCCGTACCTGTGACCATTGTCTTCCTTTCATTCGTGCATTGCGGTGTCTGGTGTCTGGTGTCTCTTGACTTTATGCCGTGGCAGGTTGGGATATGCTCATTGTGTTGAGTCCAGTGAGCTCGCAATTTCCTTTCGTTGAGAGTACCAGGCCCTGGAGAACTCATGGTCGTCTAGAGCTCCCTTACGGGTGTTTGGTCAGCCAGGTGCATCCAGTGTTCCACCAGATGTCGTAACTGTCTGCAGGAGTGTTCCTGTCGGTGTCTGTACCCCTCAAGGTGTGACTGCAACTTGTTCAAATAGCCTTCTCCCCTCCCAGAGACTGTCCAAGGCGTGGATGGGCCAACGACCAGGGGGTTCTTGCCAAAGGACTGTTCTGCTGGAGGCTGTTGCACAATGTGCCGCTGCCCCCATACGCTAGCATTTTCTTCCCTTGCAGCGCTTGGGCGTCTCCTGGAGTCCAACACCGTCTCAAGCAGTGGTCGTGGCGGAGGCATACGGGCTCGTTCTTTTGTTGGGTGCTATGCGGGGGCCATACCGTCAGTTGCCGCCGAGCTATCCCCTAGTCCACAGGACAGCCTCTCCAACTGGGTGTCTCTATGGCAATGTGGTCAGCAGCTCCCAAGGAGTCCCAGCATGGTTCTGAGTGGGGGATGGGGGGGGAAGGGTGGGATGCGGCACGGGCAACAATCTCTCAACAGAACTCCTTCCCCCACCCTGGTCAATCCGCTGCACCTGCTGGCGTCTGTCAAGGTCTCAGCTGTGCCTGGGTGCGCCTGCAGAAATCTGGATCCTTTTGCTACTCAGACCTCATCCAGACCACCTCATCTACGCCCTGCCATCCGGTCAGCATTGGCGGCAGGGTAGTACCGGGCTAGTTTGATTTCCTGCTATGTGGAGCTCTCGGCTTCAAAACTGCCCGGCCTCCATCTTGTGTGTAGGCCTGCCCGTGTGTTGTGCGGGGAGTTGCTGCATTACTAAAGCCGGCAGCGGAGCCGTCACAAGTTGCAAGTTCCCTTCCTCATCATGGCACCACCGATTGCGTTGCGGGCTGCAAGTCTCTTGGAACATTCATTCAGCTCCGATACAGGGAGGGGAGAGGGGGCCAGATCACAGTACAGTCGGCAGTCTCTCTGCAAAACCACGCCCCCACCTCAGTCAATCCGCCGCGCTTGGCACCTACAAGTGCTTGCTGGTCCCGTTTGTGCCCCTGTGTGTCCGTGTGTCTCCAAAGCCGACGCTGTCCTCCTTGGAGCTTGGTCAATGCTGCTTGGCCGCCATCTTGCCTCTCTGCCGGGCCAGATGTCGGGCGGTTGCTGGGTAGGTGTCGCCTAGCCGTCTTTTTTGGGTGGGTTCGAGGCCCCGGCTCAGCACCTCGAGCCTCCCTCGCCCTATGCCGGCACTCCGGAACGGCTAGCCCCCCAGAGTCCGCTGATTCTGATTTCGGTGCAGCGGAGCTCCGTGAAAGCACTACTACACGGGTGCCACCTTGGACACGTTCCCAGCTCATCTTTCTTATACGTCAGCTAAGCATTCATCCTAAAGCGCTTTGAAGTCTCTTGATGTGTGGTATGCTTTATTAGACTACTTTTTCATTCAGATCAAACAATTCAATGCAGCTAGAACAATATACCAGCTAATCTCAAGGGGCTGTTATATCCCTCCTAGTAACCCTGAAACTGATCTTCAGTGTATAAAAGGCATAAAAACATCTTGCTAACATAATGATGGCTAATGGTGTAGACACATACATCCAATCTTGAGTCCATCTATCTCAAGTTACTTCAAATATATAAAAAAGGTCTACTTGAGACACATGGCATCCATACCACATAATGCATTTGTAATGCCCCTGCACCACAAAAGATATTTCTTCTGTTGCGAAATAACTTGTAGTCGCTTTATAAAATATGGGAAGAATCTCACCTTTGATACAGCTCTGCAGTGATGTATCTTCTTTTTGTGCAATAAATTGAAATCTTTCTAAGCATTCTCTTCCTGTATTCTGACATGCCCACACTGACTCCTCTTCTATTTCTTCCAAATACCATGGAGGAAGTCACCAACTTTCTTAGCACCATTCAGATATGGCTTCTCTTAGGTCCCTGCTCCCTCTTCTCAACTGTGTACAGTAGTTATTGGCGTTCCTTCTCCTTTTCTCTGTCATTCTCTCTCACGTTTGTGCTGGTGCCAAGGTGTCATAAACAAGCGTCATGGTTCCTCAACTCAAGAAGCCCTCTGCCAACTCAGACAGCCAGAACAATGTATGTCATATTTCTTTCTCCACCTTCCAGCCAAAGTGTTTAAAGCACCATTGAGCACTAACTTTAAGCCCCTTTAAGACTTCTAGCCTGCTCCTGGGACCAACTCCATCCTAGTGGCAGCCCTGAATGATATTAGTTTAGGCTTGAGTGACAATGGTATTGCTGTGCTGATCCTTTTAATTCTGGTGACCACATGTGTACTGTATTCAAGGCTAGCCTCCCAACTCAGTGAACTAGGATCAGATCCCAAGTACGAAATTGGCTTCACTTCGCTCCTTTTTGTCTTCTAGATCTCAATCTATCTCCCATGCACCTTTCAGTTTTACTTTTGCCTCATTAATTAAGGCATTTTTCGGGGCTCTGCCTGAATCCCTATACTGTTGAGTGTGTTAGAAAACCCCGGGCAACCGGGTTAGCAGTCACCCGGTTTTTCCCAGCACAAGGGGTAGCTTGGCTCGAGCGGTCGGGGGTCAGGCACCGTGTTAAGCGTACGTCACACCCTCACAATAACCATGCGTTCATCCGTTCCAAAAACGACTCTACACCGTAAAAATTTATGAAAATATATCTGTGTTTATCTTGTTTTCTCTTAGTTGCAGGGTAAATAAATAATAACACACTTACAGTACACAAAGCTTCTACTGTAAAAAAAGGGTAGGTCAAATAAATAAGCTCAGATCATAAATAATCAATGAATAAATAGATGTGCATAAAATACATAGGCAAATAAATACTGTGAGGGAATAAATACTGTGAGACAATAAATACTGTGAGACAATAAATAGGATAAATACAAAGAATACAATACTCTCAATAAATATAAGCCATCAGTACACTTTCAAATCAGGTCACATTTGTGAGGTACTATGGGTTGATTTGGCCCAATCACAGCTTGTGGTTATGTGGATGGCCTGAGGGTGTCTCACCTAGCTTGGATAAGGCTGAGGCTAAAACTGAGGTAGATCAAGGGTAATCTAGGAATCTGGCTCTCCCAAACTACACAACCCCTCACACAGGTCACTGTATCAGTCTCAGTCCACCCCTGGCACTCCCAGGCTGGTCCTAACACCTCTCTAGCCCCTAGGATGGTCTCTTAGGGCTCCACAGGGCCTTAGGCGCCCTCTATTCCACTTACTGCCCTCTTTATGAACTTCCGACTCCGCCGGAGTCGTGTCGACGCCGTGAGGCGGTTCCGGTTCGATGTCGCTAGCCGGCCTCGGCTCGATGTCAGTTCTTGTCGACGCCGTGAGGCGGTTCCGGATCGATGTCGGCGGACGGCCTCGGCTCGATGTCAGTTCCTGTCGACGCCGTGAGGTGGTTCCGGATCGATGTCGGCGGGCGGCCTCGGCTCGATGTAGCTGGGCAGCCTCGATTCGATGTCGGTCTCCGGCGTCACAGGGACACGATCTCCCTACTTCCGGGTGTCTCCGGAGTGCGACCTCCACTCCCGACCTCCGGTGCTCTTCCCTTCAGGTTCCGGCGACTCCGGAGTGCGATCTCCACTCCCGACCTCCGGTGCTCCTTTCCTCAGGTTCCGGCGACTCCGGAGTGCGATCTCCACTCCCGTCCCCCGGCACGATTCACCTCGGTCTCCGGCGACTCCGGAGGGCGGACTTCACTCCCCCGTCGACGCCGGACACTCGACCTCAGGTGACTTCCTCCTCGACCTCTGGTGTCTCCACGACCTCCTTCGGCGCCCTCTCTCGACCTCTGGCGGCTCCGGGTACGACGTCTGCTTTCCAGTCAGCGCCGCTTCTTCACCTCCGGCCCCAGGTCTCTAGGCTTCTCGGCGTCGGACTCCAGGAAGATACCAATAGACAGGTCAGGAACTTGCTGTTCTTTACTTTCAAGGCCTGTTCCGGCTGTTCAGGTCCTTGAGTTGGTTCTTCTTGACTTTATCCCACACAGGGCTCTAGGCTGGGCTCAGTCAGTAGGGACTAGTATCAAGGGTGGGTTTCTGGACCCCACTCCAGGCACAAGTTTCCACCCCTTCTGCCTCACTCCTTCCTCCTTCAGTGTTGCGCTGCTCTCCCTTCACCAGTCAGGTGCCAACTGCCTACTCCAACTGCCAACTCTGAGCTGGCTTCCCAACATTCTAAACCTGCCTCACACTGTCACAGGGTTCTAGAATGTTCTGGAAGGTACTAGTAGGTTCCAGTGATGTCACAGGTGACAATGGGTGGCCACCATTTTGTATTTCAGGCCCTCAGACAGAAGTTCCAGGGGTAGGGAAAATGGCTCCCTGACCCTGCATCAACACTAAAAAGTCTGGTGGTTCCCAAAAAGGAAAAATACTAACAGGGTTTGAGGCAAAAGTGGGACAAAATAAATAATGATGAGGAGGGACCACCCAAAGGGCTGACAGGTCTAACAGAGTGATTATGTAACTCCTCTTGCAATCACTTCCTGAATATTAAACTTAACTCTGAAAAAACTAGGTTTGGACAAAATTTTCATTACGCTGGCGTAATTCTCATCATTTTTGGAATTTTACATTATGCTAAAATTATGCCATTATGCTAGTTATGTAATTAAGCAGCCATTTGCAGTACAAATATAGCACATAAGTGCTATAACGGAAATAACTCTGTTGAGCGCGACCGTACCAGTTTCAGAAATTTGAGAAAATGGGTGCCATTTAGATAACACTACCGGCAAATTTTATTAGGACCATCGGTTATGCGGACATACACAGGCCACTTAAGAATTTGCCCCTGAGGAAGGAACTTGTATGTTCCGAAATGCATTGGGCATGAGCACCCATGAATGTATATTTCTGTAAATGTACAACGGAATTAATGTATTTTGTTGAAATACTTGAAAAATGAAATTTTCAATTAACTATTGAGTTTGATGTAACGTCACCAAATACAAATGTATGCAAAATTTTGCTATTAAGGTTTAAATTGCTTCTCTTATCAGCAAATAAATGCAAAAAATGAACATACACGGTTAAAAATTGTTGGTTACATACCAGTGAACAGTGCGCAGCAAACACAAGCCCCCATACTTGTGATTTATTAGGTATAACGTTTTTCATGCCATTTTTAAAGCAACATGGGTCCTTGGATAAAATAATTGCCGAAAGGAAGCATCTTGCAATAAAATATGGCACAAAATAGCAGATTTGCAATTTGCATAATTATGTATCATTTTGCGTAATTTTCCTGAAATTTCGTGTAATAACATGAAAGAAAATGATGTGAGTTTCACACACCTCAAAAAAAGAAAAATTAGGTACTATTGCTTTTTCTGTGCTGGCCCCCCTCGCTAGGGACCTCAGCTTGTTGGCCAGTCATTCTCTTGTTTTTTCCTCCTGAGACTAACCGTTCTTTCATTTAGGCTGTTATAGCCCACCACTGGACTTTGGTAATGGCTTTTTTTCTTTGGCTCACTGAGGTAGTTCAAAGTGCTGCAGCTTGACTACTTGTTGTCTTCAGCTGCCATTCATCTGTCACCTATCACCTATCCTCTCTTCACTGGCTCCAAGCGGAAATGTGCCTCCTTTTAAGGCCCTTTTTAGATCTCGCCTGTGGTTGCAGCGCAAAGCGCTTCTCGCTGGGTGAGAGATTTTGTAGGAGAGTAGTTTTGAGACGGGGACTTGAAGCCCCGCCCCTCGTTTTCATTGGCTGGCGTCACCGTTTATGCTAAACGGTGGCCCGCCATTGGAAATTAGGGTTTTTGTTGATGCCCTTTCGCCTCCGATCCGACTGGGTCACCTGCTTTGCTGCTTTGCAAAGCACTTTCTTATCTTTATGGGGCCATGTGTTTCTAATTAGCGTTGAGAAGCGCGCTGCCCCGACCTCTCAAAGGAAAAAAATCTTGGTTTCATCAAGATTCTTTGCCTTTGAGAGGTCGGGGCAGTGCGCGCCTCCATGCTAATTAGAAACACATGGCCCCATAAAGATAAGAGATCGATGCTTCTTCTTTAATCCGGCCCTCTAGATGTACATGCCTTTGAAACGAGCAGCGGGTCTATTTTTAAATGCAATATGTATTGGTAACGTATGTTTGAAAGTATATTTTCAATCGAGCCAATGAAAGGGACGGAACAAAAGAGGATCCAATGAAACGCAAATTGTACATTTAAGCACAAGGTCATTGTAAACGGAATGCAATAATGGGAGGTTTGTCCGTGCCATTGACTGAAGTGCGGTCAAAGCTTGACGTCTCTAACATTTGCTTGTCTTGAACGCCCTCGCTTTGGAGCTGCCAATTCCTGCCTTTTTCTAGATTTTGTTCCCTCACTCCTTCGATTCAAATCCTGCCCACGTCTCCGGATGCGGCCGCTGCTGATTTGCTGACCTTTTCTGCGCGCGTAAGGGTAATTTGGTGCCTTAAAAGGGTTTCGACGGGAGAGAGTTTTCTCCCATTTTTTATACCGCAGAGACATTGTGCGTTGTTGTTGCAGATAGTTACAGATCAGCCTGAAAGGGAAACAGATTGGTGTGCTAGCTCCACTGGCGGTAGTTCACAAAGGTCACATTCTAGCAAAATTACGGCAGAGGGCTATCAATTCCGGTCCTTGTCCAGTACGGATCGTATTAATGTTGTTTATATGACAGAACAGCACGGATCGGAGGAGACCGCTCTATCTCTCCTGTTTGGTTGTTATAAGTTATTGAGTGCTCGTTAAATTCTATCCATGCAAAATATCAGTGGGTGAGATATTTAATAATTAGAACGCCACTGCAGATAGGTGGTGCCTTAAATAATTCCATGACTTCCTCCACCATGTCATGTGCCAAGCACTGGCCTGTTACTGAGCATTCTGACTGCTTTGACCTCCCTACTAGCCTCTCCATACCGTATCTTCAAGCCACTGGTATTTATCTTTGCAACAAATGATACACGCCTCTAAATATAGTGAGCGAGAGGACCAGAAAGGCAGAAGGTGTCTGACCAGGACCCCAAGACCGGCCCATGCAACCCACTGCGCCAGGGCCGCAGTAGTGGTTCTCAGTGGTTCCAGTTGACATCTCAGTTTCTGTTGTCTGTTCTTCAGGGTGCCAAGAACAAACAAGCATTTGCAATGCATTAGGTCTCACATTTACACCAGTCTGAGCTATTGACATTGTAAATGACAATATCTTTTATTTTTGTTTTTAAAACATAAATAAAAGGCATTGTCATATACAATGCCAATAGCTTAAACTCTCGTGAATGCGAGACCTATTGCATTGCAAATGCGTGTTTCTCTTGTCCATCAAGCAGTCTTTTGCAAAGCTATTCTGTTTCTTCAGTCTTTCTTTCAGGTTTACTGTTGTATCTGCTAACTCAGATCTTCCTCCTTAGCCTTGCTGAAATTCACACTTATTCATCGCTCCCACAATGGGGATCATTCCTTGTCATTGTAGGCAACTTCTGTCTCAAATAACTTATATATGTCTCTTTGAGTTGTTGTTGTTCATGTCATAATTTGTCGTTTTGAAGCATATTTTTCCTGATCAGCAAGTAATAAAATACACTCACATTTTTTAGCTATCTACAGTGATTGCTTGTGAGAGCAAATTTCCTATAATGCTTTCCAACCTCCATTATTTGTTCTGAAAACCTTGTTTCTAGTAAGTTGTGTGCGTAAAAACGCATGTGTTGTTCAAGGTCCTTTGATAATAATTTTATATTTGCTGCACTTTATGATGAGGTTTGATATCCCTGGAACAGAAGGAGAAATACTAGCTAATCAAGAGGTTGCAGAGAAGATTAGGATCCATGTGAACAAGGGTTTTGCTGTGTTTATGTTTTGGGCAAGTCAAGTGCTCATTTGATCTGAGCCCAGGCATAAAAATTATGGTTTAGTATCAGCTGCAGCTATCAGCCCGAATCTCTGTTAATATGTCTTCTTTTTTTTTTTTTGTTTAAGAATTTTTATTAAGTTTTTAGAAATAAACAAAACACAGAAATACATTAAGAATGCAATCAATCAGGAAATCAAAATTATACTTACAAAGTATAAAAATCAAGTAATAAGAACAATAGTTCAAACAGTAAAGAAGAAGAAGAAAAAAGAAGAAAAGAAAAAGAACGAAAGGGAAAGGGGAAAGAAATGAAGAAGGAGAATAGAGAAAAAAAGAAATAAAAATAGAAATCAAGGAATAGAGAAGAATAGAAATGTCCTAAGACTACGTATGCTGCCAAATAAAAGAAGAAAAATCCAAGTTAGGGAAGAGAAGCGCGTGAAGAAAGATAAGATGTAAATGGTAACCAGAGAAGATCAGATTTAATTTTTTGCGAGAGGACAGAGGAGACAGTGGCAATTCGATGTTCATCGCAGATAAAATTCCACCACATTAATAAAGAGATTTTCAAATTATCTTTCCATGAAGATAAAATAACTTTGAATGCCATTGCAATAAAAAGATCAAACAATAACGAAATAGAAGTGGAGTCATCCAAATCAGGTGATGAGGAACCTAAAAAAACATTATGAACTGATAAACTCAAATCGCAATTAAAAATGTTCATGCATTTTGACCAAACCGACTTCCAAAATGTCACAACGTTAGGACAATCATAAAGGAGATGTCTCAAAGTGCCAGTATACTTAGAACAAGACCAGCATAATGGAGACGAGGAAGGGGAGAACTTAGATATGCAAACAGGAGTAATAACAGCTCTATTGTAAATAAAATACAGGGATTGAGTTATACGAGCAGCAGCAGAGATTTTAAATAACTTAGACCATAGTTTATCCCATACATCGATAGAAAATGAAAGGGATAAGTCTGATTCCCAAACAAGTTCAGTAGGAGATTTAGGTCTCTCGGTGGAATGTAATAACAACAATTTATAAACAAGGGCTGCTTTAGGTATATGTATAGGAAATATACTATATAAAGGTGTGGGGGGAGTAAGAGAAGGTATTGATACAGGTAAGTCAAAGGAGGATAATTGTGATTGTAAAGCGGCTGAAATTAAAAGGTATTCAGCACGATATGTTTTGGGTAATTGAAATCGTGTTTGCAAATCAAGGAAGGGAATAATAGAATGTTGAAGGATTAATTGGTGAACGGAAATAATACCCTTCTCCTTCCAGTGTTTGTAATAGAATGATTTACCCTTGTATCTAAGACATTTATTATACCAGATAGTGGAAGAGAGAAAGCATTGAAATGGAGTTAAACCCTTAGTAAACGTATTATATAATAAACTTTGGGAATATCTTATAATCAGGTTATTAGAAATGAGAGTACAATTGGACATGTAAATCACATTCTGAAAAGAAAAATCCTTTAGAGAGGAACGTTCAAAAGCAATCCATTTCGGAATAGGAGCATTCGCAAAATCAAAGGATAAAGCGAAGGATTGTTTGATGAGAAAGGCTGAGTGGTAAGCCTTAAAATCGGGAAACGTACTCCACCTTCAGACTTCGGGCGTTGGAGCTTTGTAAGGGCAATACGAGGGTGTTTCTTATTCCATAAAAATTTTACACAAATAGAATTAACTTGCGAAAAATATGTAAGGGGAATGCGAATGCGCAACATAGACAATATATAAAGGACATGAGGTACAATCATCATTTTTATAGTGTCTAACCTGCCCCACCAAGAAAGAAATAGTGGGGACCATGTAAGAAGCAGTGATTGAATTTTAGTAAGTAATGCTGCAAATGTATACTTTATTGTGGCAGGTATGGACGCAGAGAACCAAATACCTAGGTATTTGATTTTTGTGGGGCACCATGTAAAATTAGTATCATGAAACATATATTGATAACATAACGAGTTCAGGGGTAGAACCTCTGTTTTAGAGAGATTTAACTTATATCCAGAAATGCTGGAGTATAGTCGAACCTCATCCAAGAAGGGAGGCAGGGATATGAGAGGATTGGACATATAGATCAATATATCATCAGCATAAGCTGATATTTTAATTTCTACCGAATTGTGTAAAAAAACAGAAACATGAGCATTAACTCGAATACGCTCAAGGAAGGGTTCAAGGCAAAGAACAAATAACAATGGGGAGAGAGGACAGCCCTGACGAGTCCAACGAGATAAAGAAAAAGAATTGGAAAAGTGATTATTTACAAAAATACTGGCCCGGGGACAGGAATATAATAATTTAATGTAGGAAATGAAAGTTGGACCAAAACCAAACCAATTAAGGGTTCTAAACATAAATTGCCAATTAATACGGTCAAAGGCCTTTTCGGCATCTAGAGATAACGCTGCAAGAGGAGTTTTAAATTTCTTTGCATGCGAGATAACATTTGCAAACATTCGAGCATTATCTGCTGCTAATCTACCCTTAATAAAACCAACTTGATCAGTCTTAACCAATAATGGGAGAAGACTCTCAAGACGGATAGCAAGAATCTTTGCGAAAATTTTACAATCATAATTAATCAATGAAATAGGGCGGTAGTTTTTACACAGTGAGTGGTCCTTGTCAGGTTTGGGAATGATGATTATTAAAGCATCCATAAAGGAGCCAGAGGCCTTAGCATCATTAATAAAGGAATTAAACAGTGTCAGAAGCTTAGGAACAAAAATCGATGCAAAGGTGGAATTAAATTCGACCGAAAAGCCATCCGGTCCTGGGGCCTTTGATTTTTTTAGGGATTTAATGGCATTAATAATTTCTTGGGCGGTAACAGCACCCTCCAAGGCTTCGAATTCATGTGGCAAGGATGGGGGGGGGGAAGGAAGGCCAGAAAAAAAAAATCTAAATTTTGATTAGACGGGTTCGTGTCATCAGAGTAAACGGCCTCATAGTAGTTATGAAAGATATTAGCAATATCATCGTCTGAGAGACACTAAGCGTTTAGTGGATTCATTTAAGATGAGACCAATATTTTTACGTTCAGATTTGATTTTTAAATAGTTAGCTAACATCTTACCAGCTTTATTTTGGCCGCCATGGTATTTGGATTTAATTTTGAGAAGAATATTACAAGCTTCAACTGTCGCAAGTTTGTTAAGCTCAGATTTGGCCTTAATGAGGTCATGAAGTGCCGAGGGCAATTTAGAAGTGAAGTAATTATGCTCCAGTAATTTAAGCTGTTGTATTAAAACTAAGTATTTATTTCGAGCCATTTTCTTTTTCCTAGAGACATAAGAAATAGTAAATGCCCGAAATGAGGCCTTAAAAGCATCCCAATTATTGGGAACAGAGGTTGATGAGGGGTCGTTAAACATGAAGAACTCACTAACAAAGGAAGTAGCTTCTTTTATGAAAGTAGAATCCGATAATAAAACATTATTAAGTCAAGTCAAGTCAAGTCAATGATACTTTATTCGATATTTCATCATAAAAGTAATATACAATATTTACGACCTGTGTAGACACATACTACCAAATACAAAATACATCTTCATTAAAAGTTTGTACAACACCAGGTCACATAAAAATTTCTCAATACAGAGGATACTAATTAAAATACATCATTTTTACTCTGCGTAACTACACATTTCCCCTACTAAATAAATAGCAGTGGCCACTAACCTAGCCCTTAAGCCATTCCTTCAAAGTGACGTCCCGGCCTACATAGTGAGTAGGAGCTTTAATCTCCTCATACGGATCACCCAAGCACTTCCAATAAATTTGGCGACACCACACACCGTTGATGAAGAGGATGTGTCGGTACAGAGAACTCGCAGTGCCATTACGTGACATCGAAGACCCAAGCCCCTGCATAAGGGTTTTAACCATATTCTTCTGGATACTCTGTAAGCCGGGCAAGCAAACATAAAGTGCGCCACAGTCTCACTAGGGGCTGCACAGCACGGACACCCCTTTGATGAACTACCTTGTGCAGTCCACCCGGAGGTAAAGGCATTTACAGGTAGGGTTCCGTACCTAACTTTTAAGTATAATGATCTATCCAGTGGTTTCTCGATGTAATCAAGGAATAGTTCAAATTGGGATGTCCCCTTTATCTCTAGGAACCGCTCGGTGAGAGAACCCACAGCACCTCTACGCAAGCTCTCCAGCTGGACCCACTCCCAATAAAGCTTTTTAATAACTAATTTCGGGGGCGGGGATTGGCTCTTCCATACATCGCTTAGACCTATAAGTCCCACCAGCTGCCGTAGGTTGCTCAACCACTTAATCCTGTTACCTTTGTCCAACAGGATAAGTTCGTCCAATGCGTCAGCATAGTTCTTGAGCTCCTCCGTCCTTCTCAGCCGTACCCAAAATAGAAGTGGGCGTAGGCGCACTATCTCTTTAAGGGGGCGCCTGCCCATGTCTAAACGTAATGGTGTCAGTGGGGTAGAAGCTGGTAAGGCAACCAGATCTCTCAAGAACTTGTTTTCTGAGGTGATTAAATCCTGGACATTCTCGAACCCCCAAAGTTCTGAGCCGTACAGGGCACTTGGCAGAATTTGGCCTTCATAAATGGCTAGGGCCGGGGCCGCGGGTTTACTCACTGACTCCCTATGCTCACGTAATACCACCCCAGCAGTTCTTTTAAAATTTAATAACATTTTAGCCAGATGGTCGTTCCAGCGCATCCGACTATTCACCCTAACACCCAAATAATCAAAGGACTCCACCGTATCCAAGGACTCCCCGTTGAGCGAAAAATTATTCCGAAAGCTTCTGGACGGGGAAAGGGCCATTAGTTTCGTTTTCGAGGTATTAATTGTAAGGCCCCTATCATTACAAAAATCACTAAAGCGATGAAGTAGCTTTTGAAGACCAGCCGGGGTTTTTGAAATCAAAATGGTATCGTCCGCGAAGAGGAGTGTTGGTATTTTTTCCCCAGCCAGGGATGGCGCATCCGCCGCCTCATCCCTCAGATGATCCACCACACCATTCACAAATAGGGAGAATAGGGTTGGCGCCATGACACATCCCTGGCGGACACCCCTCCTCACAGGAATCCTCTCGGTCAATTGGCCTTGGGCACCCCATCTGATTCTTGCATAATTTTCTTCATGGAGCTTGACTATAAGATCCAGAAGATAACCCGGCAAGCCCATCTCCTCCAGAACTTTCCATAGCCTAGCTCGGGGGACCAGGTCAAACGCCATCCTGAGATCTATAAACGCCAGGTAGAGACTACCCTGGTTAATTAACACAGTTTTCCAATAGATCGCAAAAAAGCGGAAGACCTGGTCCATTGTGCCCACTTTTTTCCGGAACCCGGCCTGGAAATGAGAGAGGACCTGTTCCTCCTCCATCCATGCACCTACTCTCATGATGATGACCCTGCCAACCACTTTCTGAATCACGTCTATCAGACTAATTGGTCTGTAGTTGGCAGGGTCATCCCTGTCACCCTTTTTAAAAATTGTAATCACTTCTGGCCCCTTCCATGAGTCAGGGACGGGGTGTCCATTGGCTATTAGGTTCATTATTAAAGCAATGAGTGTGGCCCAAGCTATGGGGTCGGTCATAAGAAGGTCCCCCGGAATACCATCTTGGCCCGCTGCCTTCTTCGGGGTTAGATGACCTATGGCCACTACTATCTCAGAGGGCACAAATGGGTTCTCAAGCGTGGCAACGAGAGGGGCCCGGTTGGCTGGATCCCGGAAAAAAGGTTCGGGTGCATCTTGACCACCGTAAATTGATGAAAAATGGGAATGCCATTTTTGGCTAGTAATATGATTAGTCAACAGGGGTCTATTAAAATTTCTGGCCTTGTTAATCAAGTCCCAAAACAGTGTGCCATTTTTCATTTTAGATGCATTTTTAAGGTCCTGCCAATGCTGTTCCTCCCACTCTTTTTTAGCCCGTGCTAGTTCGCGGGCATACTCCCTCCTAACTATTTTAACTAGCGGTTGGTTCTTTTTGCGGAGGGCGGCAGCTAACTCACGTCTTTTTATCCGACACTTAGTAGTGTACCAGGGGTTACTAGGTTTGGGAGCTTTTGTTTTATTGCTCTTAATTAAAAATAATTTACCTACTACTTCAATGGTGTTATTATATACCAGAGGAAGGGGTGTACCCTGAACAGCCCCTATCCCCAAGGCAAGAGTCTCCAACTCACTAGTCAACACATCAATGTGCGCCTTAATCTTTATCAATTTATCTGGGTGAGAGGCAACCTTGTCCCATTTTAATCTTCGGTTACCATCATAGGGGGTTACCTCCTTTGTTATCTTCGGTGGAGCAGTGTTTGGGCTTCCTATTAAATTTCTCCACCCTAACGACAAACATAGGGGGTTGTGGTCACTATCCTGAGAGGGAACCACCTCCATATCCACTAAGTCACGCCACATGGTGACGTCCAGTAGAATGTAATCAATTCTGGATGGGCTATTAAGTCTATTGAACGTCATCGCCCCATTCCTATCAGAAGGCGATCTACCATTCACTGCTCTTAGGTTATGTTCCACGGTCAGAGCATTGATCTGTAATGCTCTAGCGGACCACTTTTTAATCGGGGGCAGTGCCAGTGAGGGGATAGACCAGCTTGCGTCATCCTCCTCTGTGCCCAGGGGGTCATCCTTACTTAAGGGTTCGAATGTACAATTAAAATCGCCTCCCACAATTTTTTTAGAGTTTGGGGTACAATTAGCTAGTGACTGTTCTAAAATCGTAAATATACAAGGTGTTTTAACTCCCTGACTCCCTCTAGCATAAATGTTAAATAGCTCCACCTTGCTTCCCTTCACCTGGCCTGGAAATGAAAGGTGTTGGATGTCCCTACACTCCAGATCATGAACTATGATTTTCCAATTTAGGTCTATTTTTATCCAGATGAGCAAACCCCCAGAGGGTCTACCTTTTCCACAACTGAAGGCGGGCACACAATAGGTGGCATAGCCAGTTTTGTAAACTGGTGATAAACTCCAGGTCTCTTGGAACATACAAATATCGAATTTTTCAATAAAGTTGTTCCATTCCGGGAGAACCACTTTTTTCCCCAACCCTGCTATGTTCCAAGACAGTAGGTGAATTACGTTTTTACCACTAGTAAACGGGACTGAGCTGACTCTATTTTCTCCAACCGTTACCCCTAAATCGATTATTTCACAAGGCTCTACCTGGTTTAGCATCTGTTTACCTGTGTCACAAGTACTACCTCCCACAGATAAATGGTGGGTGTTGGCTGAGAAACCAACAGCTGCTCCAGTTACCGGGGGTGGAGATACCCTCTCGCTAGTTTGGGATTCATCAGCTACTTTAGAAATCACAATTGCACTCCCCTTTAATCTGCCTAAACTTTGGCTATCCCGGTTACCCTTCCTATACTGTAATCTTCAATCGCAATCATCCATGCCGGAAAAGACATCAAACCTATTCCCTAGCTCTAGGGGCGTGAATGGCCTCATATGGTCCACTCTCAGCTTATTGAACCTGGAGCCTCTAAAAGGTATCGTATTCCAACCTTGATGGTCGAATCGCGGGTTCATAGCATGTGGTGCTGTGGGGATGGCTGGATAGTCTCTATGGTTTTTCCCGGCATAGGTTAGGGGTAACACTAAGGACCTAGGATAAAAATAGGTCAGAGCTCGAGGACTAATTTGGCTGTTGCCATTACCTAAAGGCCAATTTAATATAAAATCAACCACTTGTGGATCTCTAAAGTTAATCAGGACTATGTCTCCTTCAACGTCCTTACTTTTACCACCAAGCCAGGGGAGGCGTCTGGCATATAGTATCTCTCCATTGATATTCCTGCTTATAGGTCTATGTATTCTTAACCAGTGTATGATTTTGTTTTTCAACTGGTAGAAATCTTCTCTCTTGTTGTCGGCCAATATCGGGACCCCTGTCAAAACCACCACCAAGGGCACGGCTTCTGGGGGTAAGTCAACCTGAGGGCCGGTGAACCTAGGATCCCGATCCCGCATTGAGCTAACCTGCTCCTGACGTGTAATCCCTAGGGGTGCTGTACTAATCTCCTCCCCAAGGGTAGTAACAGGCTTGCTAATTGGGAATTCCATAGGCATCTGAGGGCCCTTGCTGACACAGTCAGGAGCTGTATGTTCCCCGCCCTGAAATACATTACTACTAAAATCAGAAGTTTCTTGGCGAATATTATTAATAGTAAGTGTTGGGGCCTGAAAGCTATTAACATCTGTTTGCACCTTTTCTACTATTGTCAGTTTTCTCAGTGTAGATTCCATATTCTCAAGCCTATGCTCCAGCCTCCTCAGGTTGTCCATAATGGGCAATATGAGGGTGCTGAACATATCCCCCAGTTTAGTTAGAGAAACAGTGTCTATAGCGGGCGCCTGCAGAGAGTTAACAATGGGCTGAGTGGGCTCCTGAGTAATTACGACTAAATCCCGGCCCCCATAGAAGGTACAAGTGGCCGGTATAGGCCTACATTCTGGTCCTATAGCTGGCCCTGTAACAGTTCCACTTCGAGACCTTGTATAATTACCAAACTCCGAATGGTGGATCCTAGGGTTAATGGGGGCCGCCCCCTCCCTACGTCTTATTTTCCTAGGTGGGGGACCATAAATTTTCCTCGTGGCCTGGATCTTAGCCTTTTTCCCATTTTGTAACCTCCGGCCTGGAGGTCGTGTGTTAGAGACCTTGGGGTTTTTTATAACATTTAAGGGAGGGGAGTCATTGGGAACATGAACACTGGGAACATTATTTGTAGGGGAACACTCGCGTAATAGTAGCGGGACATCCTCCTGAGAAGGAAGGACGTCGCTATTACCACAGCTATTGCAGACGTCTACGGGTACCTGAGGATTAGGATCACCTGGAGCCCTACGTTTCATATTCTCAATGGAGCGTCGTCGTTCAGATCTACGCTCAGCCATAGAATCACCTAGATCATCAACCCGTAGGATATTTTTCTTGAAATAACTGTCTAGAGGGCCAATTACCACGCCCCTCAGCGTTTCCCCTGACAAATCGCTCCCACTCAGGGCCATTATACTTATAGTAATGAGGAACCCCTGGAACCCAAAGACACAGAGACCAGGCCCAGCCCTGCCTCGATCGGCCTCAGAGGGCCTTAGAGGGCCCGCTCTTTGCCCGGTCTTCGCTCCGGGTTAAGCTCCGCGCGCGTCCCGCTAGCGCGTTCAGGGATAGGCCACGTTATATACCAATGAGCTGGGAAGGAGGAGCCGAGAAGAGGAATCAGGTGTGGCGGGCAGATTGACGCCGGGCTACCTGGTCCTCGCAGTCCCGGAAGGGTGCGCTGCTCCGATGAAAGCAAGAGTCCCGCTGTGGCTGGAAAACGACCTCTCTGTTCAAACACCAAGCAAGAGGTGAGTAACTGCACCAGTAGCGCCTACGAGCGGCACCCACGAAGCGGGGGCCGCGAGGCGTGAAGAACGCTGGCAGGGAGGAGCCGGGAAGAGGAATCAGGTGTGGCGGGCAGATTGACGCCGGGCTACCTGGTCCTCGCAGTCCCGGAAGGGTGCGCTGCTCCGATGAAAGCAAGAGTCCCGCTGTGGCTGGAAAACGACCTCTCTGTTCAAACACCAAGCAAGAGGTGAGTAACTGCACCAGTAGCGCCTACGAGCGGCACCCGCGAAGCGGGGGCCGCGAGGCGTGAAGAACGCTGGCAGGGAGGAGCCGGGAAGAGGAATCAGGTGTGGCGGGCAGATTGACGCCGGGCTACCTGGTCCTCGCAGTCCCGGAAGGGTGCGCTGCTCCGATGAAAGCAAGTGTCCCGCTGTGGCTGGAAAACGACCTCTCTGTTCAAACACCAAGCAAGAGGTGAGTAACTGCACCAGTAGCGCCTACGAGCGGCCCCCGCGAAGCGGGGGCCGCGAGGCGTGAAGAACGCTGGCAGGGAGGAGCCGGGAAGAGGAATCAGGTCATTATTAAGTTTCAAACTACTAAATTTTTGGGAGGTTAACGAGAGATCCAAAACAGAAAGGACTGGTGCATGGTCTGAAATGAAAATTGACCCAATCTCCCAGGACTAAATAGACGGGAGCAGGGATTTACTTACCAGAATATAATCAATCCTAGATCCTAGATTGTGTATGGTGAACATTGGAAAAAAACGTAAACTCAAGAGAATCTGGATTACATGTCTTCCAAACATCAAATAGAGGACGAGAGGTAATGGCCGATTGAAAAGCTTTATGGGATTTGTCAGGATGAAACTTGGACTGAGATTGTCTATCAGAAAATGGGTCTAACCATTGGTTAAAATCACCAGAAATAATAATATTAGGACAATCAAAGGAGGAGAGTAGAACCTTGATGTCATGCCAGAACTTGGGGTCAGGTTTGACCGGGCCATAAATATTCAATAAAACCAAATCCTTGCCTTGTATAACAACCCTGGCCATTACCCATCGTCCATCAGCATCATTTTGCGTAGAAACAATTTGCACAGATAGAGATTTATGAAACAATATAGCCACACCCCCTTTTTTACTGGAAGCAGGGGAATACACAACTTGGCCTACCTATTGTCTTTTTAGCTTAAGTGATTCCGCTTCATTACAATGTGTTTCTTGAATGAAAGATACCTGAGAATTTAATTTGGATAAATGAGAAAGTACCTTTTGTCTTTTGACGGGGTTGCCAAGACCACGAACATTCCATGTAACAAAATTACACATAATGAGGGATCGGAGGGGAACAATACGGAATGAGATGATACACTTCAGGGAGACATCTAAAAAAAAAAGAGACACCAAAATTGATCAAAATAAGAATGAAAAAAAAATATACAATAGGACAGTGCACAATTCCAAAGACATACGCAATAAACAGCACATTGTCAAATGAATAATAGGACATACTGACGGAAAGAATAACAAAGCAAAGAAAAAAATAGAGGATAGAAAAAGAAGTGAAAGAAGATAGATCAAGGAAAGATATCCAGATCTAAAGAAAAACAACAATAAAAACAGATGCATGGGACGTAACAGCACCAACAAGAGATGGAATGACAGAGAAAAACATACAAATAGAAAACCAGGAAACAGCCGTATTAAAAGGGAGAGCAAAAAGACTCAAGGACATTAAGTAGAGGAAGAAGAGCCAGTCGCAGAACGTGAAGACAGGTTTTGAAGAAACGACTTCAGCTTAAGAGGGTCATCAAAAGACCAAGTGGAGCCATCATGTGTGATTTTACACAGACATGGATGTAGAATACCATAGCGAATATTCATTTGAGGACGAAGCGCCAGGAATTCCTTCCTTCTCGCGTTGGTAGCATTAGATACGTCTTGTGAAATAAAGATGTTATGACCAGACTAAGTAAGGTGACGCTTCAATTTGGCAGCTGAGAGGACTCGCATTAAGTCAGTAAATTCCAAAAGCAACATGATAATGCCTCTAGGTTTACAAGCATTAGGTTGAAGACGACCAAGTCTATGTGCACGTTGAATATTCAATGCAGGCTCCGGGGAAATGCTTAAAAGTTCAGTCAGAAATTTCCTCAGGAAGAGAAGCAAATCAGGACCCTCCAAATTTTCTGGTAAGCCATAAAGGCGTAGGTTGTTACGCCGATTGCGATTTTCAAGGTCCTCTGTGTGAAGCTTAAGACGCTGGATTTCCTGTTCCAAAATTGGAATTTTAGTAGAAATATCCTGCACATCACTAATACGTTGCTCCATATCAAACACCTTAGCTTCCATAATAATCCACCTATCCTCAATTAGTTGTAGCTTCTCATTAGTAGTGGCCATAAAGGATTTAAGACCCCTCACCTCATCCAAAATAGTATCCAGAACAGGGTGTTGAGAGGAAAGTATGGGTGATGGTGGGTCATTCTTGGCTCTCTTGGGCTTGGTACCAGAAGAGACTGCTCTAGCCGCAGTAGAAGCTTCACTAGCCACTCTAACCACTCCTGAGGCGGAAGCCGGGAGAGTTTGTCTCGCACGCAGCTTGATTTTATTTTGTATTGTTGTGCTTTTAAATCTCACTGTTACACTCATCTGTGGCACTTTACCCCCCGAAAGCTGCTGGAATCGCCCTTGCACAGCGGATCTTATCGCTGCTCGGGAAGGGAAAAACATCGCTGCCATCGCGCGCCAAACATCCGGGCCACGCCCACTTCCTGAGGCCACGCCCACTCCGACCTTCAAACCTTTTTAGTCGCGCTGATTTGCGAGCGCGCTACAGATACTCTAACCACTCCTGAGGCGGAAGCCGGGAGAGTTTGTCTCGCACGTAGCTTGATTTTATTTTGTATTGTTGTGCTTTTAAATCTCACTGTTACACTCACCTGTGGCACTTTACCCCCCGAAAGCTGCTGGAATCGCCCTTGCACAGCGGATCTTATCGCTGCTCGGGAAGGGAAAAACATCGCTGCCATCGCGCGCCAAACATCCGGGCCACGCCCACTTCCTGAGGCCACGCCCCCCTCCTCCCTATATCAATGTGCCTTCCTCGGACGCGCAGCGGACGAGCGCAGCGGGCGCGCCGTATGCGCGCCAAAGGCGCGCCAAACGGAAGCCCGTCTGCGCCCGTCCGCGCCAGGTCGGGCCCAGGGCCCTCCACCCCTGGAGGTCACGCTTCTGGATCAAGGGTCTACTCGTCTGATCTATTATTCTCCATGCGACCCCCTGTTAAGCAAAGTTGCAAGATCCTACCAAATGACAGGCAAAACTCCATTTCGTGTTCATACTGCAATTTCCATCTCGACGTCCCCCAGCTCTGTCGGCCCATTTGCCAAGGCCATAAGCCGAAGCATACGTGGCTTCTCGGAAGCCTAAACTGCAGATCCCTTGGCAAACATAAAAGAAATATATACGACCTTTTGTCCGACAACTCACTGGATGCCCTATTTCTCACTGAGACGTGGCTACACGCCAGCTCAGGCCCTGACATAGCTGAAGCCCTTCCGCCCAACTATGCCATTGTCAGACAAGATCGACCCACTGGAGTAGGGGGCGGCATAGCAGTAATTTTTAAAAAATCGTTGCAATGCACCCTTGAACACGTTTCCCTAAACGCCTGTGAGATGGCTCTTTTTAAACTTCTACTTTATCCGAATTTTTCCTTCACGGGTCTCCTGATTTATCGACCACCCGGCCCGCTGCAATCCTGGGCCACGCAACTGGTGGACTGGGTCGCCTCGGTCAGAGTAAACTATAGTAATTTATCCATTATTGGAGACCTAAATATACACTTAGATGACTATCTGAATAAATCCGGCAAAAATTTAATTCACGATCTGGCTGCCATGAACCTCACCTTGTGGAACTCTGGAGCTACACATAAAGGTGGTCACCTATTGGATCCAATTTTTTCCAGTTTTTCCCTGTCACTTTGCCATCCAGCCGTGCCCCTACACTGGTCAGATCACTTTCTTATTTACTTTAGTGTGTCTGACCATCTGACGTTCAGTCCCTCCGGCAGGATAGGGCAGTCCGGCAAAAGGAACTGGAAGAAACTGGGCATAACTAATTTTATGTCTGTATTAGATTCTGCTCCTTTGGAAGAATTATTTAACACTAAGGACATAGAGATTGTAGCCACAAATATAAACAAATGGCTACTTGGAGCTCTAAACATCTGTCTCCCGTTGGCATGCACAAAATTTACATCTCACAATGCTCCTGCGCCTTGGTACAACGAGGAACTGAAGGTAGCTAAATCCAAGTGTAAACGCTTGGAACGCCTTTGGAGGACAGACTACTCCCCTGTAGCCTGCATGACTTACCGAAAAGAACTCAAACTCTATCATAAAGCATGTTCCACGGCTAGAGCTACCTACGTGGCGAAATCTATTTCAGATGCCACCAACAAATCCAAAATTTTGTTTAATCTTGTAAGAGAATTAGCGGGCTCAAATGCTTCAGCCAAACCCCCTTCATTAAATAACGCCCAATGTGAAGAATTGGCGCGTTTCTTCACAGATAAGATCGATACAATTCACCAGGACATAGTAAAACAACATCAGACCCAAGCAGGGTTAGATCGGGAACTTGACCCGAAGATGGATGTCATCTCTCCTGCGCCTTATTTGTCTTACGAGCCACTTACAGTCTGGCCTGAGATGAATAACCAGGGTCTCCAAGACATTTTAGGGAAAGTTAAATCTGGTTCTCCCAGCGACCCCCTCCCAATCTCTGTACTTAGACTTTTTGACACCCCTCAACTTTCCATCATCTGCCAAGCTCTAAATCTATCCCTTTCCACAGCAAAGGTTCCAGCCATGTGGAAACATGCCATGGTGTCACCCCTCCTTAAGAAACCATCGGCGGATCCGAAAATCCTGGCTAATTTCCGCCCAATATCCCTCTTACCCGCTTTCTCCAAAATTATGGAGAAACATGTCCACACACACCTTGCTAGGTTTTCGGAGGCAAACAACATACTACATCCCTCCCAATCGGGTTTCCGCCCTGGCTTTTCAACGGAGACAACTCTGCTTGGTGTGATGGAAAATCTTCGCCTCCTAGTCGATAGAGGTGACTCCGCTGCGCTGATCTTACTTGACCTCAGCGCAGCGTTCGATACCATCTCCCATGACATTTTGTTAAACTCACTTTCCACCATGGGCATTAGGGGCAAAGCATTAGACTGGATATCATCTTTCCTAACTCTCAGGACGTTTCAAATCACCACTAGTACTGCGACCTCAAATGTCCACCCATCCCCTCACGGTGTCCCTCAGGGCTCGGTGTTAAGCCCTCTGCTCTTTAACTTATACGTTACTCCGCTTGCCCAGATCGCTGAAGCTGCAGGTCTAAACATGTTTACCTATGCTGACGATTCCCAGATCATTTTTTCACTCTCAAATGGAGATCATGACTCCTCCTCCCTTCTGCAGTCTGGCCTTAGGAACATCTCCACCTGGATGAGTAAAAACATGCTCAAACTTAACGGTAGCAAAACGGAGGTTTTGACTTTGGGCCCAAATCAAAACCTCTGGAACTTAAGACACTGGCCATCCGAAATGGGCTCCCTACCCACGCCGTCACAAAAAGTTCGCAATCTAGGCATTATCATTGACAACGGCCTAACCATGGAGCCCCAAGTCATTAACCTGACATCCACCTGTTTCACCATCTTGAGGTGGCTTAGGAAAATCATTTGGATGCTACCTGACGACACTCAAAAGTCCGTTGTCAATGCATTAATCACCTCCCGTTTAGACTACGGAAATGTTCTTTACCTGGGGTCTTCACAAGCAATCATGCGTCGCCTGCAATTGGTGCAGAACGCTGCAGCAAGACTGCTCTGCAAGTGCAATAAAAGGGAACATATGTCCAGTCATCTTAAGGCTCTCCATTGGCTACCTATCGCAAATAGGGTCAAATTTAAAACACTCAGCCTTATGCACAGAATCAAATGGGGCAATGCCCCCAGTTATCTGCAAGCCCTTGTGCGTGCTTACACTCCGGCTCGCTGTCTGAGATCTTCATATCAAGGTCTTTTCTGTGTACCCAAAGTTCGCCTTGCGAGGATGGGGGGCAGATCTTTTTCCCTACTGGGTCCCAAGCTTTGGAACTCACTTCCTCAGCATCTACGTCTGGAAATCAGCCATACCCGCTTCCGCAAAGCCATCAAGACCTGGCTCTTCTGCCAGTAATTTGCTCCAGCCCCTCCTTTGAGTTTTTAGATCTGCTCAAGTGGTTAATATCTTTTAGCGCCGGGAAACCCTTTTTGGGTAGCTGTCGCGCTTTAAAAATCTAATAAATAAATAAATAAATAAATAAAATCATGAAACAGTAAGGCGGTCGAGAGGTGATCTTCAATAAAGTCTTCCGCCTGCCCATCCGTCAAAAAGAGACACCTCACTCCTCAAGAAGTCTCCGGGGACCAAAGAGCAGAGCAAAAAAGAAAAAGAAAAAAAAAAATCCACAAATGAACGTCACCTTCCGTCAGCGCTCTAGCAATAATTGACACGTGTGAGCAAAACAGCGTCGTTACTAAAAAAGACAAATCACCAAGAGGCTAGGAAATGTGACAGCATATATCAAAAAATTAAAATAAGCACATACTGGATATGAAGCTAAGAGCCATAGAGAGGAGAGAAGATTGCAACTGGCACCATCGCCCAAAGAGTTCTCAAAAATTGATGCTAGAAATAACACGCTGCGACTGGGGCATGTAGTGAGGAGGACAAGAGTATAAGCTTCGCCTACAACCAGACATGGTAGCGTGCTGGAAACAATTCTTACGGCAGTGCATCCAGAAATATTGAGGAGAGAGAAAAAAATAGAAAAAAAAACATTGCCGCACGCTAATTTATGAAGCGCCGGATTACCTCAGAGTGTTCAGCAAATTCACGAGCAGCCATCCCAAAATGGCGGCCGCTGCAGGCACTTTACTGAAGAGAAATCACCGCCACAGCTACCGGGTCCGCGGAAGTAGATTCCAGGGTCGGAACGGGTAAAATCACCGCACCGACCCTTCATCGTCCGCAAGACATCCTCGGAATGTGTCCATACTCGAGGAAACAGGCTGTAATCCGTAAAATTTCTCCGCGGTCGAGCGGAGCTCAAAACTCAGCCGCCATCTTCTCGTGGTGCGAGACCACGCCCCAATATGTCTTCTTTAAATAGCGAGGATAAGATAGCTCATCTTGCTTGCTTTTTTAAGGCGGTTTGTCTCTTCACGTCATCCAGGAACCTTAAGGTTTAGAATGGCTTCCCGGAGGCAGCAGAGACAGACTAATGCTTATTGCCCTTCTTCTCGACGAACTAAAGGTTGATGTATTGACATAAGAACAAGGCTCATCGTAACATAAGTGTTTTTCACCAGTGCTTCCCACACTTTTTAGAACCACAACCCACTTTTCAGTGCGACAAAATTTCGCAACCCACCTAGCTTTAATGTACATGAGACAGGGACTATTTTCTTTAAGCAATTTGTAGCCATGCATTCAAATAGCAGTGAATTGCCAAAATAAGATACTGTTTACAACTGTTTTAGTTCCTTTCTAAGAGCTATTGTTTGCAAATTGTCAGGACCTTAACCAAATCCTTCCATGTGTCTTTATCTGACTGTGACATTCCATCGTTCAAGAAACATGTCATATGTCTAATCTTGAGTGAACATCAACAACATTAACCTGATTACCCTCTCTAGCCTCCTCTCTCTCCGGATCAGTTACTTCTTTTATACCGTTTGTTTGAATGTTATGCTTGTCTGTTCGCTTATTATCTCGTTATATGGACCTTCTGAAACTGTACTGGTCCCTCCAGTCTGATGACTCCCCTGCCCCTTGACATTGATTGTTTCCCCCTTTGTTTGACCGTGTGATTTATTTTAAGTACCTTCGCCACTTTGTACAGCGCTCTGATACCCGTAGAGGTCATGTTCGCGCTTTATAAAACGTTTCAAATAAATAAATAAATATAGCATGAACACCGCCCAAGGGCTTTGGAGCACTTGACATGAGCACCAGATTAAATTACATAAAGTCAGATTCATTTTATTTTAAGTAGAGAAAATTAAAGGATTTGCCCAAAGCCAATGCTGAGACTCAAACCAAGGTCCCAGGATCCAAAGTAAGCAGGTTTGGCTGTTGGGCCACATCCATATTTCTCAATTTATGTTCGATAGTCATACACAAGTGGGATAACTGTATGATCACATATATTGAGCACATTCTCTGTTGATATGAGTTTGAGAAGTAAAAAAAGCTTCAAGAAATACTGGAAGGTTCTTCAGGAGTCTTGCTTGGGAATACTTCCAAGGGTTTTTTATAAATTGGACTTGGGGGTTTAGTTCTGCACCTATGCACCAGTAGGGCTAGAATGTTTTTTTAGAGTGGGGATGCTGATATCAAAGTTACATTAGAGAGTCATAGGGATTATGAAAAATCCTGGCTTCACTCAAAGTGTGGCAAATGTACTCAGCAGGAGAGTGGTGAGGGTGTAGTATGTAGCTGGGGGGCATTTTAGAGCACACTGTCACTAATATATTACTAAAGCAAATTTGTCATTGAAATTGCCACTAAATTTGCATAGTCATATAGTTTTACTGATAAAACTGTATAGCACACGAGATAATGTTTGGAAATCTGGTTTACTTATGTAACCCACACACTGCCTCACCATCAATAACCTCTGAAATGCTGTGAAAATAGATTCCACAGAGACACATCTTCAACTTCATAATCTTCTCTCCTCCATCTTCACCCTCTCAGGCTCTATACTGTTGTTGCTGGAATCAGTTGTAAAATACCCCTGACGTCTTTGGATTCGGGCCCTACTGATTGTCCTCTCGTTTTACTTCTACCCCGTTGCCTTCTCGATGTCCTGATATCAGTGTTTATACATTTTGTCACAGACCATAATCGCCATGCCAGGTTCTCCTAACAGCTGTTTGTCAATGGTAGGCATATTTACCTTTTGTTCAGCTCGTTATAGATTCATTTCTTGCTCATACTATTCCAGCATTCAGAAGTGTGTTCTCTTGCGCAGTGGTTAATTTGTAAAATAAAAAGTGCCGGGGCTCTCCTCAGGAGGCAGCGCTAACATGAGAAATGTGCTGGAGCAAACTGCCTCCTGGCTAGAGCCCTGGCACTTATTATTCTAGAGGGGACTTGGCATAATGGCTACAGTTGCTGATTTCGGAGCTGCGGATCCCGGTTCAAGTCTCGGCGTGGCCCAACATCCTGTGAAACTGTGGAAAATCACCTGCCTTCCTAATGAGTGTGTCCTTAACTGGTGCTATAAGCTCCGGTGCTGAGGATTAGGTGCCGGTGCTGAGCACCAGAAAGCACCTGCTCAAATTAAGCACTGCTCTTGCGCTTCCTAATGCTCATCACTGCAAGGACAGAAAACCATTGTTTCCGTTCTTCCGTGGTCTCCAATGCTATTCCATCTCTTATCTATGTTGTTCCTTATGTGACTCCGTTCCCTTTTCACCGTCGGAACGGACACTCAGTTCTTTCTGACATCTAAAGGAGGCTGTACACATTCATCCTATTGATCGCCACCCCTGCCCACTTCACCTATTCAAAATCTACAAAATTGCCTTATTCTTCCACTGTGCTAAAATGTGGTTCACAAAATAGTTCTTAGCAAGTGGGTGTAGTGGGGTAGTTTCCTCCTCTGTATCCAGGAATACGTTGGCAAATTCATCAAAAATCAACCCTTGACACCTTTTCCGCACCCAAGATCCTGTGCAAGTTCTTGCAGCTGAAATCATGCCAACATGCAGTACTTTGTTACTCAAAAGTGAGCTGTTTGTAGGTATTCGTTAACAACTATCTTGCAATCCCTCAACCTAGGATGGTTTGCATCTTTCCCCATATATTATGCACTAGACCTGATGTACACAGCGACTTGTCGGAAGGTTACACATTCCACACAGTCTCATGGCTGTGGGATGTATGTGTCCTTGATTTACTGCCGATTCCTTGGTTCTATTTCTTTAATTGATGATGGTTAAGCAAACACTTTCCCCTCAAAAATACCCCTTTTACGGTTTTCATCGATCTTCATTTTCCTCTACATCTTGAGGCTGTGCACATGCTTCAGGGGCTAACATTGCACTTCTCCCACCTATGTAACGTCTGTGTCTGTGCCCTGCTTTTCTTGCACAACCTTGTGGTGCTGCTGTTTTTTAATCCTCAAAATTTCAGTTCTGATGGCATGCAGCTATGCAAGATAGGGGAGTGAAAAATGAGGTTCAGATAGGTCCCAGAAAGAAGCAGATTTGTGAGAGACATGGACAAATAGTCTTTGCGCATTTAAGCCGTACCGATTGACTTTCCGAATGCTTGTTTGCTATACAGCCGCGACGGGTGTATAGCCTACCAAACCATGCTTCTTTTTGTGCCAACAGTCCCGAACTTAAAGGGGAGAAGTGTTTTAAAAAAAAAAATCATTTTAATAATGCTTCTTTGCCATCTCTTGCTCCACCCCAAAGACCCCACCAACTTTTTTGTCTGCAATGTTTTTTTATATTTTATAAGGTTTTTTTTATATTTTCTACTACAAACCGTTTCGTAGCCTTCAGGTGCTTTCAGTTTCTTTTCATTTGATGCACATTTATGCAATGTTCGTGTTCGAGTGGTACAGCTAATAACTCAATTGGAAGGAATAAGAACTCAATTGGAATGAATAATGAAAGGCGGAACATGATAATAAGTGTTAAACAAACACAACGTTAGAAGAGAACAGTGCATACTGTAAATATAAAGTGGACTCTTCATTAACATGCATAAAGGAGACTGTGGTGGGAGCAGTGCAAGCGGAGGAGAAATGCTCTCTTTGCACACGAGCAGCGTCTAAGTACTAATGCTAGCATAACAATGTGTTAGTTTTGTTATCACAGCTATTGAGCTATTCTTAGATATATTTTCATCACAGGCATGAATGCAGTCTTTTCAGAAGTGCTGTCTGGGTCTTTATTATCTGTTTTTTCTGAACTCGGTTCCTTTGTGCCAGTTGCATTTATGTCTAAACCCCGCATTGTCAATTGAGGGGAATGTGAGTACACTGGGGGAGCTACCATTCATGTTCTGCACAGTTGCAGAGACAGTTAACAAGAAGTTGTTTGTGCTGGTGCTGTTTCCACTACTCAGGCTGCTGGGTCTGGGTGTCAACTATTACTTTTATTATTTCTTTTTTTGTTACTCTTATTTGACGGTTGATTCTTTTATCATGTAAGAAAAATAGGCAGCAGCATATACACCTTGAATGCTTTCACTTCACAAGATGAGGTGCTTCCTTTATGTTCCTGGTTGACGATTTTGCTCGCTCCTGCCATTTTGCGTCGAATAAATGGTTTGCAATCTTTACCTGTTTTCTCTATGAAAACATAATGGGAAATTTACTTTTGGCAGGCAAATGATTCTGCCCTTTCTGGAACCCATGTACCCTACGTCTGGGTTTATTCCTACTACCTATGAGGCTGTGCGTCATAGATCATGGTGAGATATGTTAACACTGATATCATCCGTGCCATCTCAACTGACAACACCGCAAGCTCACCCTCCTCCACTCTCCCATCTCCTCTGGATCACCTACAATATCTTCTGGGAATGAAACCAGACAGCAAATTGCCAGCACAAATGAAGATAGTCGAGCCCATAACATGGAACAAAGCTACTCCCACAATGACCACACCAAAACTTTGACAAGGACCAAATCCACAGCCATCCTGGTAACCACCTCTGTCCCCCAATAGAGCATCCTACTGTCAACCAACCGGTCAGTATTTTCAGTATTTACTAATTGTGCTCAGACCTCTTCCCAAACTAAATGTGTCTTGATCAGTATGGATCCTCTTCTGCTGTAGTAGCGTACCAACAATGACAACGGCTGCCTTGTGAGTTATTTTTCTTTCCCACTGGTTTATACATATGTGTTTATATACTTGTATGTCCCCAAAGCTTTAGACCTTGTGATTTGAATTCTGCATTGTTGGATCTCACTGATAATGATGTAGAATAGTTGTGCCCGTGTATAAGGACCCCTGGAACCCTTTTTATATATATTCTTCTGATACACATTAACCTTTCACATGCATTTCTCATGTTCTGGTCACATTAATTACCACTTTGAGGGGGGGGGCTTGGCCAACCGCCGAGCAACATGGCTGCACCTTGAGGCGGCTCTGTCCGAGCTCACCTGTTGAGGGATAAATCTGACCAAATATCCCTTTAAGGCGAGGTATAAACGCAAGCTCCCTGCACATGAAACCAGCGTGTGCCTTTTGAACCGTGGAACGGCGGGCTCCAGCACGAACTGACCGAGACAGAGTGACGACACGTGTAACCTGTAAAAGCGGCCTCGATAGTGGGGGAGGGGCGTGTGGGCCCTGGTTTACACCTGCCACTATTCCCCCTGAGAGGAGCACCTGCACGGCAGATCGATCCCTGACTTGTCCAGCTCACCGGAGTATTGGAGCGGAGGTCCTGCCGGCCCAGGAGACACTAGGTACATGAGTGGCTCCGAGCGTGCTGAGCCCTGGTGTGGAGGAGGAGTGTAGGATCCGCCGGGGCACGGGCCTGTCTGTCGGCGAGTGGAGGACAAACAATAAAGTTGCTGGGTCCTGCTCGCATTCCCGGAGCCGGCAGGCTGAGAAGAGGAGGGGGGCCGTAGCCCTCCTTTGAGATTTGGTGCAGCGGTGGAGAAAAGACAATTAAGGCTGCGTCAGAGGCCATTTCCAGAACTCGGGAAGCGACTATTGCGGACCCGCTTCTGCCTGCCCTGCTCCCGTATCTACATTGTTCGAAGTGGCATGGAATCAACCTAGAGGAGTCAGGGGGCTCCAGACACCGGTGAGTTTTGGGGGCAGAAACGGAAGGGAAAGTCTCCGGCCATCTTGCTTCCCCACCACCGCAGGCTCAGAGTGATAGTGGTTGCACGGCCCTTTGGAGATCTTCACGTGAGGGCGTATCGGCCTGGTAAACCCCGGTGCGGTGGTGCATGGTGAGAGAGGAACTGGGCTAATTATTCTGGAGGCTGGGGCGCTCACTAAAGTCTTGGTAACACGCACGGTTCCCCACCTGTGGGCCTCAGCCGGGACACGCGCCTCAGAGTCAGGAGCAAGATCGCAGCCTGCATGCCCCCAGGTACGAATACTGTGCTGCATATGCCAGACCTATAAGGAACTGGCTAATTCCGGTTTGTAAACAGCTTGGGACACATAGCCATAAAGATGCTCTATGCATTTTAAAGTCAGATGCGAGACCACTTTATGCATGTGCTACAGCAAAATCTCTGGGTCAATTTTGGGCGATAAGAAGGAGGGCTCTATCTACTCGCCCATGTGGTGTAAATAAAACCTTACTGAGATCGCAATGACCAGACCAACTGGGCGTGTACCCTGAACTAGCACCTTGGATTGTAAATAATTGTTTTTTAAACTATTATCTTTTAAGTAGGGTCAATTTTTATCACTCTATTGCTAATCTGGGGCATTGGTTTTAAAAATGGAAGCTGTTGTGTAATTAGGTTGTATATCTGTAAAATTGACATATAAACAAAAGTCAAACAGGCACTAGCACTTCAGCTCTGTTTTAATAGGACAAAGCACTTAAATACTGAAATTTAATGAGCTTTGCGCCTTTTATGTATTTTTATTTTTGTGTAAAGTTTTTGGTGGATGCAAATTCGTTTTTAAAAACTCCAAGAGTCTGTATAGTACCTTTTATCTTGTCTACTGTTACATAAAATCAATGTGTTTGCTTCTTTTATGGTACTGTAAAACCGAAATAAAGACTTTTGATGATGAATAAACTACTCATTAAAATGGCACAGGAACCATAGCCTTACCTGTACCACGCCCAACTTTAATCGGCGGACATAATCCAACAGTGTATTCCCACATGCTGCAGAGGCTTGAGTGATTTACCCCCTACTTCCACCTGGGCCTGCGGGGACAAGTCATGGCCGGGGGTCGCAACTCCAAGGCCTCCATGCAGGCTAAGCTAGAAAAATTTGCCTGGGACAAGGGCCATGGCCCTACCCACAAGGGGTTGGAAGATGCAGCAGACAGCAGAGGGGGCAAAAGAACCAACACTGCAAGATATTGTTACAGCCATAACATTGGTTAGGACGTTGTTGAAGTCCAGGATTGACTCCGTGTCATCAGAAGTCTCCCTGATCAGAGCAAACATGCGCTCCATGAATACCAGGCTCAAAGATGTTGAAACGACTGCTTCCTCCCTTGTTACCGATACTACTGCCCTTCAGCGGAGGGTAGTCGATCTCCAGACACTGAGCGTGAGACTAGAGGCGCAACTGGACGAGTATGAGGGACGCTCCAGGCGCAATAACGTCCGTATTTTGGGGGTCCCGGAACGTGCAGAAGATCCGTCAACGGATTTGTTTGTCGAGGACCTGGTTACTACTTACCTGAAACCAACTAGGCTCTCAAAATTTTTCACGGTTGAGAGAGCGCACAGTGTGCCGGGGGGCAGACCGAAGCCCCCCCCCCCTCCCCCCCCTCCCCCCCCCCCCCCCCCCGAGACCTATAGTTGCAAGAATATTTAATTATGGGGACAGGGACATCATCCTACAGACGGCTCGAGCAGCACCCCCAATCGAATTCCAGAACAGTAAAGTGACTTTCTTCCCGGACTTCACTCTCCAGGGCGGAAAAGGCAAAGATGCCGCTTTCTTGAAGTAAAGATGACGCTATGGGTCAAGAACGTTAAGTACGTGATGCTTTTTCCTGCCAATTTGAGAGTGGAGTCGGAGGGGAAGGTCTGGTTCTTCGCCACTCCCAGGGGGCTTGGGACTGGCTAGAGGGCTGGCGCCTGGCAGGACGGAGGGGTAACCGAGGCCAACGACACAGACATGAGGAAGCGCACAGTGATCCAGAAGCTAGATCCCCGCCAAGCGAGCGTGCCGCAACGACAGGAGACGAATGAGAGCTGGTCTGTATAAGCTGTATTAATTGGGACAGCCCCATAGCCGCATTTCTTCAGGGCTGAGTAGCGGCTGGATTCATTTAATTAACACGCCAGCAGCTAGAACACAAACTTGTGCATTGACTGCCGATGGGGGACTGCCTGTTGCAATATAGGGGTGCAATTATGGGCATATTGAATTGTAGTTCTAATACTTGCCGTCACAGTCTCGAATGGGTGCCAGTTTGGACAAGTGCACCTTACAGTTTTTGGGGTGGGCAATCGGCACTCTGCAAGTTTGGGGTGGCGGGAGGTTCCGAAACAGCCATGCAGGGAGGCAGGAAGGGGGTATTGTTGTTTACGTTCCAGGGAGTGGAGACCTGTGCACTCGGACTCTCCGTTTCAGTATATGGCCAGAATGTGTTTAAGAGACCATCACAACACCGTGCCAGGTTGGGGGGAAAGGGAAGTTCATGTCAGTACAGACATGTTACAGACAGGATTGACAATGCGGTAGTTACCAGTGACATATTACTTTAGATGCTTAGTGATGATGCCCTGATGTATATTGAGGCAAGTGGTGTAGCGGGCACAGCACAGACCAGTGCCACAGGTGAGGGGTTCCCCTCGTGACCGAAGATATGCACCCAGGGAAAGTATGGGGACTGCAGCTAAGCAAGGACTCAAATTGCTGTCTTGAAATGTGAATGGATTGGGTGACAAAATCAAGAGGGGAGTAGTACTCCAATTTATAAAGCGACATTCCTGGACGTGATTTTATTGCAGGAAACACACTTTCTCAGAAATGCCTGTAAAGCAATGTCGAGGTGGGGGTTTAAGCCGGTGGCGCATTACGCATTTGGGTCCGGGTCTACAGGAGTGGGAATAATGATGCGGAAGTCGTTCCTCATGACAATTGACCAAATTCAGACAGACAGCCTGGGCAGATTTGTAGCGACCTCAGGGACATGGGAGGGGCGTACTCTCAACTTGATCTCTGTCTATGTACCACCAGGTCTCCACGCCCAAGCATTTAAAGACCTTAAAAGTCTTCTCTTGGAGTTGCCGGAGGGCAGATTGCTGATCGGAGGCAACTTTAACTCCATTGTCTCTGATTCCCTAGACCGTTGGCCCCAGAAGGTCCTGCCACCCTCCCGACGGCAGATTCATAATTTCTTGGGTGCAATGGGCCTGGTAGACGCTTGGCGAAAGCTTCATCTAGTGGAACAGCAATACACTTTTTATTCTGGTGCACACCGTAGTATGTTCAGGATTGACTATATACTAACTCTGGAACACCAGGTGGATAGTATTAAGGAAGTACATCCCTTAGCCAGGGGTATATCAGATCATTCGCCCATCCTGAGCCGACTGGGGGTGGGGGAGCCCACAGTGGGCAGAACAGCTCTGATTAATCCATGATACCTTAAGGTCCCCCAGATTTAGGAACAAAATCACGCGTGAATCAGAATTCTATTTCCATGAAAATTAGGGGTCGGCAGAATTGGCTGTGACATTGTGGGAAACCTACAAAGGGGTGATCCAGGGGGTAGCATTGGCTCAGATTGCGGGGTCAAGGAGGGAGAAGAGAGCGGCCATGATCCGCCTCAAAGGTGAGATATTACAGTTGGAGGGGCAACTTCGGGCACACGACTTGGATGAGGTAAAGCAGGCTCTGCACATTAAAATTAAGGAGTATACTGATTTAGCCACCGAAGTAGCCAAAACACAACACAGAGCCACACTTAGCAAAATTTACGATGTCGGTGACAAGCCCGGCAAATTAAAGGCCTGGCTGGACCATAGGGACCAAGCTAGCCGCGTCGTGGTGGAGATAGAGACTGAATCAGGGAACCGACTCACTGCTCCACAGGAAATTGTGAATGCCTTTGGGAAATACTACCAAGCTGTTTATATGTCTCAATCTCCGCACACGAAGGAAGAGGCAACCTCCTTCCTAAGAAACATCTCGCTCCCGATACTCACCGATGAGGAATGCTCTGAGCTAGATCAGGAGATAACCAGTATGGAGGTAGGAAAGGCCATCCATGGCTTACGCGGAGGCAAGGCAACGGGCCCCAATGGCTTACCCATTGAACTGTTTAAACTCATTTCGAACAAGACTGCGCCCTATCTCACTAAAATGTTTCATGAGAGTAAGGTGGCGGGATTGCTTCCCGCAGACCAGAGGCTGGCAACGATCGTGGTTATCCACAAGGATGGCAAACAGAAAAATAGATGCTCCTCCTATAGGCCGATATCACTGCTCACCGGGGAGGCCAAGGTATAGGCGAAAGTCCTGGCCTCTCCTTTACTTACGGTCATCACCAAATTTGTCCACCCAGACCAGTCGAGATTTATGCCGGCCAGAAATATCTCCCTTAACCTTAACTTCACGATGTATTAAGCCGGGCCACGTCGATTAGTGAAGAAGCGGTGGTGGTTTCTCTTGATGATGCCATGGCATTCGATACTATTGAGTGTCCCTATCTGTTTGCATTACTCAGCACACTCGGACTGGGCCAGGGTTATATCGGTTGGGTTCGGTTCCTTTATCAGTAATCGCTTGCCCAAGTAGTCGTCAACAATAGACAATCTTGCATCTTCACACTCAGTAGAGGCACAAGACAGGGCTGTCCACTGTCCCCGCTGCTCTTCGCTCTTACCCTTATGCCACTGGCGATGTGGGTTCGGAGAGATTCCATTTTCAGAGGCCTCAAGTGGACACAGGGATGGGAGGATCGCATTTCGTTATACGCTGACGATATTTTGCTCTACTTAGCGTCACCGGTGGCCTCCCTAAACAGAATCTTGCACATATTCTTGGTATTTGGTAGATTAGCCGGCTACATAATAAATTGGGCCAAGTCAGTGCTCTATGTCCTTCATGGAACGGCACCCTCGCTTCCCCGGGGATTCCAGATTACGGAAGCGACGGATAACTTTAAATATTTGGGAATTTGGGTCTCTATGGACCCGTCCAGTTTTTTGGAGCGCAACCTCTTGCCTCCCCTGCAACGGCTCAAGAGTGACATCCAGCATTGGAAATCACTCCCTTTGTCCCTACTGGGGCGCGTAGCCCTATTCAAAATGATGTCTCTCCCTAGATTCTTGTACGCTTTGCAAAATGCTCCGCACCAGGTTGAGTCAGCGTACTTTAGGGAAATCAACAGTGCGGTTCGCAACCTACTCTGGGAGGGCAAGCCACCTCGGATCGCCACTCACAAGCTCATACTTGGGTGGTTCGATGGGGGCATCGGCCTTCCAGACATCAAAAAATATTATTGGGCATTCCACCTCGCAGCTATCAACCAGTGCACATATAAACTGCAGGGAGACCCAGCATTCAATCAATCAATCAATCAAGGAATTTGTATCGCGCACTACTCACCCGGAAGGGTCTCAAGGCGCTTGGGGGAGGGGGTCTGCTACTGCTCGAACAGCCAGGTCTTGAGCTGTTTCCTGAAGGCGAGGTGGTCCTGGGTCAGCCGCAGGTGGACGGGTAGGGAGTTCCATGTCTTAGCCGCCAGGTAGGAGAAGGATCTTCCTCCGGCGGTGGCTCTCTGGATGCGAGGGACGACGGCGAGGGCGAGGTTCGCGGATCGTAGCTGTCGGGTGGGCGTGTAGAAGGTCAGGCGGTCGTTGAGGTACCTTGGGCCCAGGTCGTGGAGGGATTTGTGTGCGTGGGTGAGGAGCCTGAACGTGATCCTCTTGTTGACAGGGAGCCAGTGCAGGTCTCTTAGGTGGCTCGAGATGTGGCTGCGTCAGGGGGCGTCCAGGATGAGACGGGCGGAGGCGTTCTGGATACGCTGAAGTCTTTTCTGAAGCTTGGCTGTTGTACCGGCGTAGAGGGTGTTTCCGTAGTCTAGTCTGCTGGTGACGAGGGCCTGGGTGACAGTCTTCCTGGTCTCAGTCGGGATCCATCTGAAGATCTTGCGGAGCATGCGGAGGTTGTGGAAGCAAGATGAGGAGACGGCGTTGACTTGTCTGGTCATCGATAGGGAGGAGTCCAGGATGACGCCCAAGTTGCGTGCGTGGTCCGTTGGCTTGGGTGCGGTGCCCAGGGCCGGGGGCCACCAGGAGTCGTCCCATGCGGAGGGCGATGGTCCCAGGATGAGGACTTCTGTCTTGTCCGTGTTCAACTTCAGGCGGCTGATGTTCATCCATTCGACGACATCTTTCATCCCTTCGTGTAGGTCGGCTTTGGCGGTGTCGGGGTCTCTGGTCAGGGAGAGAATCAGCTGGGTGTCATCGGCGTAGGAGATGATGTTGAGGTTGTGTTGGCGTGCGATGGCAGCGAGGGGTTTCATGTAGATGTTGAAGAGAGTGGGGCTGAGCGATGATCCTTGCGGGACGCCGCAGATGACTTCGGTGGCCTCAGAGCGGAACGGAGGGAGGCGTACTCTCTGTGTTCTGCCGGAGAGGTATGAGATGATCCATTCCAGAGCAATCCCCTGGATGCCGGTGTCGTTGAGGCGTTGGACTAGGGTGCGGTGGCAGACAGTGTCAAATGCTGCGGAGAGGTCAAGGAGGATGAGTGCCGCTGTTTCACCTTTGTCGAGCAGGGCTCGGATGTCGTCGGTGGCTGCGATGAGGGCGGTCTCTGTGCTGTGGTTGGCTCTGAATCCGGATTGCGATGGGTCGAGGGATCCGTTCGTCTCGAGGAAGGCGGCCAGCTGCTTGTTGACGACCTTCTCGATGACTTTGGCAGGGAAAGGAAGGAGCGAGATAGGGCGGAAGTTCTTGAGGTCGGTCGGGTCCGCAGTTGGTTTCTTCAGTAGTGCGCTGAGCTCGGCGTGCTTCCAGCTCTCTGGGAAGGTGGCTGTGTCGAAGGAGGCGTTGATGATGTCTCGGAGGTGGGGTGCGATGGTAGAGGCGGCATGGGTCGGTCGGAGATCCGGAGTGGATGGTGTTCATCATGCGTGTCGTGTCTTCGAGGGTCACTTTGGTCCATGTCTGGAGGATAGCGGCGGGGTGCGTAGGTTCGGTCGATGGGTGCGGGGGTGGAGCGCCGAAACTGTTGTGGATGTCGGCGATCTTGCGGTGGAAGTACGAGGCGAGGGAGTCGCAGAGGTCCTGCGAGGGAGTGATGTCGTTGTTGCTGGTGCTGGGGTTGGAGAACTCCTTGACGATGTTGAAGAGCTCCTTGCTGTCATGGGCGTTCTTGTCCAGTCGTTCCTTCAAAGATTTCTTCTTGGTGGTGCGGATGAGCTGGTGATGTCTGCGGGTGGCGAGTTTGAGGGCGGTCATGTTGTCGGTGGTCTTGTCGAGGAGCCAGGCCTTCTCGAGGGTGCGGCAGGCCTTCTTGGAGTCCTTGAGTTCGTCGGTGAACCAGGGGGCCTTCTTGCTTCTGGGCCTGGTGAGTGGGTTCTTCAGTGGGGCGAGGTCGTTGGCACAGGAGGTCAGCCATTGCGTGAGGTCGAGGGCTGCTGTGTTAGGGTCCGTTGTCCTGACCGGTGGGTTCTGGCTGAGGGAGGTGGTTAGCTGTTCGACGGTGATCTTGCTCCAGTTTCTGTGGGGAACCTGCTTCGGGTGGTGGTGGACCGTGTTCTTCTTCCAGATTAACAGGTGGCTCCTACTGGGGGGTAGTTTGTAAAACCAAAACTGACAGGGCCCACGGAACACGTGGTACAGGTGTGGAGGGCGGCTCGAAGAGTACGCAGGCCACACCACTCTGGTACACCGAACAACTAGGCAAGTTGATTCACACAAAGGGCTTTGACCGGTGGGACCTGATAGGTATCTCAAGAGTGGGAGACTTGTGGAAGGTGGGCGACATGGTTCCCTTTGCCCAGCTACAAGTGGAGCCCGAATTGGCATACACTGAGTATTTTAGATACATGCAAATTAGGCACGCTTTGTTAGCCGTTCTGCCCAGGGGGGGATCGGTACCTGAATCCTCCCTGCTTGAGGATAGGGTTTTAGATGGGCATCTGCCGGAGAAAGCCATATCACTTATTTATAAAAAAAAACTAATCAATAACACGGCTGACCCGCTGCTCTGGTTTCGGGCAAACTGAGACTACGATGTGGCAGGGCTTGACGAGAAAGAATGGACCGCGGCTGTGGCCTTTCCTAGAGAAGTGGCCATTTCCTCCAGGCTCCGATTAGTGCAATTGAAGGTACTGCAAAGGTCCTACCTAGCCGGCCCATTGCTGGTGCGAATGGGATATAGCGCCTAGGGAGGTTGCCCCAGGAACTGTGGGCAAGAGGGCACCTCCATTCATATGCTCTAGGAGTGTATGACTATCCAACGTTACTGGTCGGCGGTTGCGGGCCACATTGAGGATGTGTTGGGACAAAAGAGTGACTGCAATATTAAGCTATGTATGTTAAATGTCTGGGGTCCGACCAACTTGAGTTCCAAGGAGCAAATATGAGTGACTCTGGGACTGATGGTAGCTAAGCAAAATATAGTGCGCAAGTGGAAAGCGGGAGACCCTCTGCGTTTAGCTGATTGGAGTAATGATATGGATTGGTGTATGATTACAGAAAAGACTATATATGAAGCCAGGGGGTGCCCCACCAAGTGGACTCAGATCTGGGAGAAATGGAATAATTTAGGGGAGGGATATGTGAAACCCCGCAAGCAAGAGCCGACATAGAAGCACTGGGTCCTAGAAACGGGGAACTGTGATTATTATACTGCTTGATAAAGTGCTTATGTAACTGATGCCTGCATTGTGTGACCGACTTTGTCATCATTGCTAATGTATGCATTCCTGCTGATTGTCAATCCTGTTTTTTCAATAAAAAGTATTATAGACTTTTTTTTACCACTTTGAGGTATCTCTAAGATAATTCTTGATATGCCATCCTCTATCCTTTTCTATTTTTTAGTAATGCATAACATACAGCCTCATGCATCAAGCCAAAATCCAGTCGGTAAAATACCGATTCGCTAATAGCTCCCGGTATTGAGTTAAAAATACCCAATCCCAATGCATCAACCCAAAAGCAAAAATCGCTATTTAAGGAATCCTTAAATAGCGATTCCTTAAATAGCGATAGCATTTAAGGAATCCCAAATTGAGATTCCTTAATTTAAGGAATCTCAATTTGGGATTCCTTAAATGCAATGCATGAAAGTTGAAAAATTAGCGAATTCGCTAATAGGGGGAGCAAATTACCATGGAGATGAACTGCATGGTAATTTGCTAAAAGTTTGAAAAATGCACTTTTGTGCATTTTTCAAAGTTTCATGTTGTGAACACACATGCCCTTAGAGCATGTGTGTGTGCAACATATGTGCACATATCAATTTCAGGGGTGCAATAGGGTGTCATTTTGACACCCTTGCACCCTTGAAATTGCATGAGCAATTTGCGAGAACCTACTGGTACTCGCAATTTGCTCATGCAATCTCCAATTCATTCCTATGGGCCTGGAGGCCCATAGGAATGATTGGGATGGCATTCCTTAAATGCTACTCGCAATTTGCTAGTAGCAATTAAGGAAAGTTAAGGAATCGCTATTTGAATAGCGATTCCTACATGCATAGCCTTTTGCTATTCCTTATTAGCGAATCCTTATTTTTCGCTAATAAGGAATCGCAAATGCCAATGTTGATGCATATGCCCCATAATGTATAATTTCTTGGTTTGGAAAATAGTTGTCACCTAAAGGGCAATTTTTCATGTACTTGCAACTGATTCTAGTTTCCTGCCACTGTTCTCGGATAAATGACCTATGCCTTATTTTAGTTTCATTTAGTATGTCTCTTGAATCTTTTCAATCATATCCTAAAGGCTCAATTAGGGCGCACTGGACAGGGCTGATTCTTACTGAACCAGCCTGATCATCCTCCAGTGAACCCTCTCATACACTTTCTAACCAGAAAGATAGCTCCCCTTCCTGATGAGCACAATATCCAAGGTCCTGAGGATAGGATGACCTTTCCCACTGTCAAAGGTGATCTGTGCAGGCACTAATCGCAGGGTGAAAGGATTTAGTAACAAAACAATTATTAAATATCTGTGAATCACGTATTAAATTCTCCAGGATTTCACTCTGCAAATTGTATTGGAGCTAACTTGGTGAACGAAAGCAAAGGCCACGTTTACATTTTTTTTACACTCAGTCCTCCAGTGGGGATCAAATGGCTTTGTTAAATAAAAAGAGCACACAGGTTCTGGAAACTGACATGATAGGAAAAGAAGACAAACTTCATTTGTAACATCAATTTAAACTTTTTCAGCTGAGCAAGATAATCTACACTTTCTTGGCCTGGGAGCCAAGGTGTGAAAGAGAGGCATGCAATGTCATAGATTAGCACTTCCTTTAGGCATGGTAAGCATAGGTGAGAAAACATGGCAGCAGCAGTACAGCTATGCTAAAGCGTGTCTCACATCAACACCACTAATTAGACTCTTGTAACATAATCTAACTCTTAAACTTATTCAGAGTGTCAAAAAATACTTCCACATTGGCATCGAAAGCTCAGGTACAAAAGAGAAATTAGAGTTCCTTGTTCTATACCCACAGCAGCCTTAAACCAAGGAAAGTATGTTAAAGGGGGAGTACTTCTGCCAGAATCAATGACTAGATTGCATCCATTCAGAAATTGGTAGCCTTGGTACATTTCCAAATTTGTCCAAATCAGACAAAATTGATGTGATGGTCTGTCCTTTGCACATCTGGGGATAGTGAAGAATCGGACATTGCGAAATACCAAAGAGTTGGATCTCTTTATAGAGACATTCATGGAGGAGAAGAACTCCCATGTGTATTGCGAAGCTCCATTAGAGTCTTTAGATCTTCTCTGAAAACAGCATGCACATTTGAGCCATAACCACTGTCTGCTTCATAAACCTTTTTATTGCTGGCCTTCACCTAATCCTCTCTAGCCACTTCAGGCACAGCCATGCATCCTGTTCACATTTAATCAAAGGGCACAAGAAGTCTCTGCCCGCAACTACCATTCTAGTTATGATTTCAACCATATATCCACCACAAAGAATTTAGCTGTGGAGACTGTATTGAATGAACGCTGATAAATGAGACATTGAGACACTAGGAACAATTAAGGAGTATCCATAGTTCCTTAGCTCCACAGCTATTGGCACCCACAGGCGAATACAGCCCTGATGAAGGCCTTCGCTTTCCTCAGTCAACAGCAGAGCACCAGGATATGACGATGTTGGACACTAACCCTTCCACACTTGTTGCATAATTGATTTAGGATTCAACATGCTGTAAATTAGTGAACTTCTTAAATTCCCTAAACTCATTACAGGCAAGGTGAAGAAGAAATGTCAAACTTGTTAAAATAGGCATGCAATATGCTTTTTAGCAGGAGATCATGCTATCATTCTTGTTTCTAGATGAAATGTAGTAGATGCCTTCAGCACCAATAGGTTCACTTGTTAGTGCACATAGTCATAATCCATTCAGTAGAATCATCAACTTCTTCTTCTAAAACAAACCCTTAACTAGTTCCTGAGCCTCACAGTTTGATTTTCACACGTTGTACGACAGGGGCAGGTGAAAACATAGTCTTGTACAGATTCAATTTCTTGGCTCGGGCTTTCAGGACTTTAAAAACAGAGTAGTTAGAATACTAACATGCTAAGAGATGTTCATAACTAGCCCTGACATGACTCAAGTAGAGGGAGAAGGTGGTTGCAGAGGTTCAAAATACCATAATTTCAAACATCTTGTTTGACTTCCTGAAAGGATCACCTGTCCACACCCCATTTAGGAACGGTCTATTTGTGTTTTCAATGGATACTGGTTTTTGTGATGTCCGTAAATCGTCCTTTTAGTGATCCACAATAATTCAGAAATTCAATCCCACCTTTTCTTTACAGCTATTTTTCATGCTTACGATAAGAGTAGAGACACATGAGAGCCACTTATAGAACTAAAGAACCTTACGGACCTGTGGCCCCGGTGGAATTCATAAGTCCTGGTTTCTCTCTGAAATATTCATCTCTGCAAAAGAGGATAGTACGTCCATTGCATATACTATACCTATAATTAATTAACAAATCCCTTCTACTCAATGTTCAATATAAGCTTCCACAATACCTTTTTCTACAATAAGGAGGGAGCCTACCTGTGCTCAGTTGACCTGCAATTTTTCTACCTTGAACTTCCACACTACAAATGAACCTCAAGTTTCTATGATTAGTGGTGGTGGTTGGCATGTTCAGTTCTAGGTCCTCTGCTTTGGCTTCATAGCACATCACTAGGTTTTCAAACCTGTTTAACAATTCTCCTAAGAAGTATTGGAAAACACAAGAGGTATGCAGTTTCTTGAAGTGTAGGGGAAAGGCAGGTCTTTCTAAAAAGTGCAATCAGACACCCCGAGGGATGTCATGCTTCATCGTTGGACCTGCCCCTCGTCGGGCCGGCACTGCAATGCCCGACGGGCACCCGCAAAGGAGCTCTTTGGCGGAGATCTTTTGTTGATGAAGTCGTAGGGTGAGTGCGGGTGTGTGGGCTAGGTAGTGCAGTGAGTGTGAAGATTAAAGTAGGTTTAGGGCAACCCTAACTAATGTTTTTATTCCCAGGGGGCTCTAGCCTAACTAAAAATTGTGAGCCCCTACTGGATGTAATGGTCCTACAGGGCCCCTTCGCGGGTGTCCGTCGGGCATCGCAGCGCCGGCCCGACGAGGAGCAGGCCCAATGATGATGTATAGATACAATGGGGGAACCCTGTGTCCCTTAGAACCTAGGTAAGTATAAATAAAGCTACAGTGGTTCTGTCGGGGAGAAAACAATTACATTACAAATGACCATGAATCTTGTTGCCAATATTTTATATGACTCTCTGCTTAAGCAATATGCCGGAGAGTAAAAGTGGGCTAAGTCAAAGCACGCAACAAAGTGAATATTGGAATGCAGCAGTACAACAAAAAACTCCCAAGTTGTTTGCAAAAATTATTATTATTTGCTATTTTTGAGTTTTTCACAAAACATATTGAAAATACATTTTTCAAAGGCTGTCAAGGTAAGGCATAATTGTAAAGTGACAAGTGTTTCAGAGTGACAATGTGTGCCCAGTGCTGATGGTGCAGTGCATATATACAAGAGTGAAGCTATATACAAGTATGTACAAGTTGAAGAATGGTCAGAACAACAACAAAGCCAATATCTCTGGTTGTGGCGGGGCCGCTCATTAGTGTGCACCAAGAGATTTGTTAAGACTGGTCCATGTGTTATCGTCGACGTTTCAACCCTGATAATGCGTTAGTATGGCGTCATAGCGGGTCTTCTTCAGGACAAAAGACAGCCCAGCAAGTGGGAAGTATCCCTAGGCGTCTCTCGCTGAGTGGAGGCTGCCAGAAAAATCTGCACTTGTCAGGAAGGCTCAGGTAAGTGGAATCTCTGAGATGAGGTTAAGTGAATAATTCGCCTTAAAATAACACAGCAAAGTTGTGCCTTATGTCGAGTAGGAAATGAATAAGGCAAACGGGAGATAATTTGAAGAAAATACACGCATAAAGTCCGTGGATGTTAACGCTTATCACTCAGCAATCTGAGCACTTGAAGTTTAGTTGCACTGTTTAGCCAGAGTTCAGTCTTGTTCTTGCCCTACCCAGGTTGTTCTTGCTCTAAACCCTCCTGTGGCTGAGAGGGTAAGCAGTTGTTACATCAAGGGGAACCCTCACAATAGGTAAAAGAAAGGAGGGAACATGAGCTCTAGGATTTTAAGGTTACAGCCACTTAGAAATGTCTATTTAGTTGTTTTATTTGTTATCACCAATCCTGTGTTGGATTTACAGCTCACATCAAAACTGTGGCCTCTCTCCCTATAGTTTAACAGATTTCCTTCTAAATATTTTTCCCAAGGGTGGTCTCACCAGCTATGCCTTCGAGTGGGTTGAGAGCACATGTAGTGTGGAGCTCGCAGTTGCGGGAAATGTGCCAAGGAGCCTTCTTGGCGGCATGCCGGGATCCTTTGCTGGACCCTTCATGTTCTATGCTACTGTAGAGTGTGATGTTGAGGGGAGGTCGGGCGAGGGGCGGGGGGGGGGGGTTAGTGCTTCGCATGACATCTCATATATCTTGTGAGTCCAACCAGCGCCTCGTGTTCACCTTTGCTGCAACGTTTTGTTATATTGGTATTTTATATTTTAAGTATGGAAACTGCTAATAAACACACGCTTTAGTATTTCGAAATACATACTTGTCAAATATACAGTAAATACTATCACATCACATTTTTTAAATATGAACCAAAATTGTTCACATTCACAGACTCCAAAATGTTCATGTACCTCAATTTATAATATTTCTATTGCACACTGATGTATTTTACAGTATCGCACAAAAAGAATCAAATTTAACAATTCCCTTGCAACCAGTACCCCAGTCACTATTAGAGTTCCTCAAGGCTCTGCACTTTCTCCCACTCTTTTCAACCTTTTTATGGAACCTCTCTCCGATATTCTGAACTGTTCCAACATTCATTATCACATGTATGATGATGACACGCAACTGTACTTGAAATCTCCAGAGGACATCAAAAACCTTAAATGATGCACTTTTACAAACTCAACAATGGCTAAACCAGAACCATGTTTTGTTAAATACTTTCAAAACAGAATTCCTTCAGATTGCCCCCTGCAACCACTCTGCATCTACCCTGGACTGGCTTAAACAACTCACTGCTCTTAACTGCACCCCTGTGGTTGACTCTCCTAATTCGTTAGGTGTTACCTTGGATAAATACCTAAATATGCAAGCACACATTAGTGCAACCATTAGGGGAGCCAATCTTCAGCTCAACACCCTTAAGAAAATCAATCCTTTCCTTCCACCCAAGGACATCCGGCCTGCAGTACAATCCCTGGTTATCTCTCGACTGGAATATGGTTTGGTGACCCTTGCTGGGCTACCTAAAGCTTGTTTGGCTCTACTCAGAGCCACTCTGAACACATCGGCCAGGCTCATCACAGGCTCCAGAAAGCATGACCTCATCACGCCTGACCTAATTCAATTCAATTGGCTATCTATAGAAGCCAGGATACATTTCAAGATTGCCTGCTTGACGCATAAAGCCATTCATTACAACACCCCGGTTTACTTGGCTAAAAAGCTTGAACTATCTGGCTCGAGTCGGAACTTAAGAAGTTCGACCACCCTACTTTTGAAACCTCCCAAATTCAAAAAGAAAAGCACTTACAATCGTGCTTTCACTGGTCTTGCTCCAAAAATTTGGAACGCTCTTCCTCCCGAGATCAGATCCAACCCATCCTCTGCATCATTCAAGAAACATGTCAAATGGCTAATCTTGAGTAAACATCAGCAGCATTAACCTGATTTCCCTCTCTAGCCTGTCTGTTCACTTGTTATCTCGTTATATGGACCTTCTGAAACTGTACTGGTCCCTCCAGTCTGATGACTCCCCTGTCCCTGACATTTATTGTTCCTCCCGTTTGTTTGACCGTGTGATTTTTTTTAAATACCTTTCCCACTTTGTACAGTGCTCTTATACCTGTAAGGGTCATTTTCGCGCTTTATAAAACTTTTCACATAAATAATTTCTGCTTTGTATTTTAATTACATGGTCGTTTTTATTGTTGACTAGATAGTGGCAATAGGGGGAAGAATTCAGAGGAGGGAATAGGGAACTCATAACTGTAAAAAACATCTTTCTTGGGTGAAGGAACCTCACCACACCTGAATTTTAACCCCACCTTCTTTCTCATTCCCTCCAGAATCGCTCTTGGGTTCCCTCCCTTATAACTTTAATATTTTGTGGGTATTGTAGAATTATCCCAATTGATATACTCAGGACTCAGTATGTTATGTCTATATTCCGAACATCAAGTACCACATTTATAGTACATTGTCACTAGCCAGTCTTAATTATGATTACATGTTCTTCAGCTTTGCATATATTTTGTGACCGTCTTTTTTCTTGATGGAAGACGGAATCATTAGTTAGAGAAAGATGTGATAAACAGGACACAGAAAGCAGGAGAGATCAACAGATATAACAATTCATGTACCATTTTTGTGGTTTCTCCCCCAGCAATATGATAGGCCTCAAGAAATGCCCATGGTCATAATCATTTGCATATTTGGTGATAATTTCATGCGTGTGCTTGGAAGTTTGGTGTTTTGAAGCCAAATGTGTCAGAAGGTGCAAATAAGAAGCAAATGCTCTCCATTGCATTAAGCAGCGGGTACTCCATTGGCTTCACAAAGTGATCAGCTGATCATAGAACACCGCAACTGACAGTGCCTGAAAATCTGTAGGAAACATCTTTGGTTTAGGCAGTATCCTTAAGAGACACCCAGCTGAATGTATAGAGTATTAGACAACTGAAACGAGTTTTACAGTCCATAATCTAAACACCACCTAGTCAAAAGCGCCAAAAAAAGGTTTCAAGCATACAACCTAAAAAACAAAGAACCCCTTTTTGAATATAAATACCATAGTACGAAGGCAACCAGACTACTGACAGACATTGTTCTTATCAATCCTCACACAAAACACAAAGGTTGGAAAGCTATTAATCCCTCAAAGTTGCAGGCTACTTGGAGTTAAATATATGTACAAAACCTGAAGGATACCATGGCAAAGAGAGGGATAAATCTCCAGCAATCTAAAACCTATATCAATATGATCAGCTTCTACCACGTACCAACTACCAGTAGAGGATCCATTATCTATTTGATTCCGACTTTAATCATAAACCAGAGCAAAGGGCACCCCTTGATGTTGATGATAATGGTGATGGGGGAAGACTTTCTCCCCCTTCATTATACCGATGATGCTTTATACATTTATGTACAGAATGGCAGTGGACTTAATATCTCTCCTGAAACCTAGCTTGACTTGCCTTTGGGCCACCAACTGAAGAGTGTGTCTCATTTGCATTGGTGATTCGGAGGGTAGCTGAAGCACCAGAATTACATCCACTCTCCATGGGTACCAAAATGAATGTTCTGACAAAGTTTGCAGCCTGAGCCAGTGACTTTTGAGCTCTTACTTCCTTTTAATAATGCCCTCACAGATACTTTTATGGTTGCTTGGTCAAAGCCTTCTTGTCTGTCTATGAATAGGCAGGTGGCCATATGTCACAGACTGGCACCTGGTGAACCGTATTTGATCACCAATCACGCCGGCTCTGTGAGGCTAATTGCAGAGACCTCAATCAGTAAGATGAATCCAAGCTCCTTTAGAACCACTCCTATGGAAAGGCAATCCCAGGGGATTGATGCTTTTGGGAAGCACATATTTTCTTCTTCCAGTCTAGTGCTGCAGTCTATAAATGCAGTTTGTCTGCTAGACCGCTAAACTCATGCCCTTTTTGACATAGCAGGGAGATATTGCCAGCTGTCCTGGAAGTTCCTAGGGTCTCTTTGGCCCAGATAATATATGATGGACAGTATGCTGCCAAATATATATTCATACAGGCCTTTAAATTACAAGTTACCTAGGTTTAATGGTGGGTATCAGTGTTGTCCTTTGTTGACACCCATGGATGCAATCCACTGGAGTCTATGGTGATGTACAGACTATCCTAATGGATTTGTCCTTTTATGCATCCCACCTCCTCGGAGATAAGGAGGACTGTGTATTGGAAGGCTTTAAAAAAGTTACGCTGTAGCAGGTTGCTTGGGGCTATTAATTCCTGGTAAACAGTTTCCGCCTAAGTTCAAAAGTTTACAGGCTGATCCTGAGGGCTGGCTTCTAGACAGAGACAGCCTTCCGAGCCAGCTTCCAGCAAACACCCAAGCCCTGTCAAGGCCCCCCGACATCGATCTGACAGGCAGTGTACTGTGCGGCAGGGGTGTCTGTCTTCCAGTTCATTTTCCTTTACTACAAATCCTAGCAAACCACTTTAGTTTTCCCTTAATGGCGCAAGGCCCAACTAATGAGAGTCAGGATTCATCATTTCCTCCCAGTCTGGTGATCTGTCACTTCCGACAGATGGGACTTACAGCATGTTCAACATGGCTGTGCCCTGCCTTTTCCCTCTCCCAGTCCACTATGCTCCAACACCAGAACAACTTTTGGATGAGCACCTGTCCATCCTCCAGAAGTGCTATTGATTGAGTGCCTGTCTCGGAAAGTGGTGGATTGTGTTGTCTTGCTATTTCCTTGTCCTGAAAATGGATGGGGGCCTCAAACCTATGCTTGGCCTTTGGCCCCTGAATGCCTTCCTGCAGAAGGACTACTTATACTGCTCACGCTGGACCAGATCCTGTCTGCTCTGGACCTAGGTGACTGGATGGTGTCTTGAACTTGCAGGACACATATTTTCATATGGTTGTCTAGAAGTTCCACAAGCATTCAAGGTAGGCTAGAAGCATTTGCAATCTGCCATGCTTCTCTTTGGCCTCACTAATGCCAAACGTGATGATGGCAGTCACTGCCGGTCTTTGGAACTTGTTGGTACCTGTATTCCCGTACCTCAGTGAGTGGCTGCTGAAGGTGAGCTTGCCGCAGTCAGTTATGGACCACCTCAGGATGACGGCGGGCCTCTTGACATGATTGGGGTTCATTATAAATGAGTAGAGGTCCACCTGATTCCTTCACAGCGGCTTTCATTTATTGGGGCGATCCTGGACACAGTGATGATCAGGTTCTTTTACTACACCACAACAAATCTGGGACACTCGTTGTATGATCCTACATTTTTAGGATCCATCGTGGATCACAGTAAGAGCAGATGTGAGAAGTCTTAGCATCATAAACTCATGCATCCTCCTTGCCAGCTATGCAAGATGGCGCATGCTTGCTCTGCAGTGGAGCCTGAGGTTCCAGTGGACCCACCATCAAGGAAATCTGGCTGATGCCATCCAGCTCTTATATGAGACTGCTCGAGATTTGCAATGGTTGCTGCTGATGGTCCAGTGACAGGCCCCTCTCTGTTCCCCATGCAGAACTGATGGAGGTGATGGACTCATCAGTGCTGGGCTGGGGAAGTCACTTGGGAGAGGTAGAGATCAGAGGATTGTGGTGTGCAGCGGAGGGTCGGCTCACATCAGTCTGCTGAAGTTGCTGGCCATTGTCTGGCTCTGAAGGCTCTGCTAGATCACGAGTAGTGTCTACATCCTAAGGTGGTGTTGAGCGTCTTCTAAGTTTGAGGAGAATCCAGATTAGATCTTTTTGCCACCGCGCAAATAGCAGTGTTGAAAAGTTTGGTCATTGGTGTTTCTGCAAGAACACTTGTTAGGAGATAAACTCCAACTGGAATGGTACCGGCGACTCTTATACAGCATCCTGCCTCTTCCTCTTCAGCTTTGACTTCTGAAGAAGATCAGTAACAACCCTGCCCACATCCTAATGGCTCTGGTTTGGGCCAGGAGAATGTAGTGCTCAAATGTCTAGGCATGAGCATCTGCCCCCCAATCTGGCTGACAGTTCATAAGGACTTCCAGTCTCAGCAAGTGTGAAGAGTGCTCCATCCTTATTTACGCAATCTACATCTTCGTACATGGAAGTTGAACAGGAGCAATTGATTCCATTTCATTGGTCAACTGAATTGGTGGATGTCATACTTGCCACCAGGCGTCCTTCGACAAAATAATGCTGGGCCTTACACAGTTTGTGACGTGGTGTGGTCAAACTGACCCCTTACAGGCGAAGCTGTTGGATGTGTTTTTGTTTGTGGGGTTTTGAACTGAGCTAGGCTTGCAGGCGGCAATATCTGCGATTATTTGTCAGCCCTTTCAGCCTTTCATCGTTTTCTGACCAACCATCCATGTTAAGCTTACCTGTTGTGAGGAGTTTACTGAAGGTTTTGCACACATTTTCTCCCAAGAATTTGATGCCATTTGTCATGTGTACACCTTTCAAGCCGATGTATAGCTACTCGCTGCCTGATCTTGAAGACCATCTTCCTGATTGCGAATATGTCAGCCTGTCTCAAGAGTGAACTTCAGGCACTTTCAGTGCCACTCATCGACATCACCTTTTCTTGGACATATTGGTGCTGAGGACTCAGTTGACCTTACCAAAAGTCCAGTCTTCCTTCCACGTTGAACAATTCATCATTCCAGCAGCGTTCTTTGAGCCCCTCACCCCTTAGAAGAAGATGAAAGGCTTGATTGGTAGGACCCCAAACATCTTTTAGCTTTTACATTGATCATACCAAGGACTATGGATTGGATGATCAGCTTTTTGTGGGGTTGTGAAGAGCAAAGAAAAGGCATACTGTGCAGAAGAGAACCATGTAGAGGTGACTAGTAAAATGCATTAGTATCTGCTGCGCACTAGCCAAGAACCTGCCTTCAGAAGGTCTGATAGCCCAGGGCAGAGGCTACTACTTCTATTTTAAAACACAAAGTGCCTGTTCTTGACATCTGCCAGACTGCAACATGAGCATCAGTGCATATTACAAGGAGCACTCCTGCCTTGACTGCCAGGTCTAGCAGTAGAATGTTTGCTGCTCTATCCTGCAAAACCTTTTGGTATGAGCCCACTCTACAGACCCTCCACCTTCCGGAGAAACTGCTTAGGTATCTATTATAAAGTGAGGAATCTACGATTTGAATATCCACTAGAAAGAGTGTTATCAGAGATAAGTAACTTGTTTGGCTCTAACTCAGCCTGAGGTTGTCCTGGATTCTCAAACAAAAACCAGTCAAACTTTCCTGTGCCTTCTGTCCAGCACCCAAACTCTCACCTTGTTTTCAAAGCACTGCTTGCTCCCCATAAGAAGCAGCACAGGAGGTGATGTCCCTCAAAACTGTCCTTGCATTGTGTCAGACAGTTTGTGCATGGGAATCTGGGGTCAAGAGAGGGGAGAGGATGTAGCCTTATGGCTAGAGTGGTCGCCCTCGAAACTGGGGAACCGGGTTCGAGTCTCGTCTGCGACGCTCAACATCCTGTGATTCTGGGCAAATCACTTAATCTCCCCGTGCCTAACAAAAATGAATGTGTCCTTCTGTAATGAAACTGGTGCTCATGTAAAGCGCTCTGATACCCGATGTCTCGGGTCTAGTTCGCGCTATATTAAACTCTAAAAAAAAAAAAGTGTTCTAAGATGCCCTCCCTTCTCTAAATCACTGGAGCTATGGTAGTACAGCCATTCAAAAACATGAATAATAATATGAACCTACCAAGCTACAGAGAGGGTGGCTCTTATACCTTTGGAGACCTTTACCCAGGTTTACCTCAGGCACAGGAGGTTTCCTGCAAGACCGGACAGTTCTCACAATATTCAAGGTTGAAGTTCCCATGTACATGGCCACAAAAGCTGAAGACACCTGCCTTGGTGAGCCGTTAATCAAAATTGCCTGCCCGACACTGAACACTGAAGTGCAGCCTGGTAGACCGAGTCTCAACTCTCAAAAATTGCACCAGAGTCTGCTGGACCTGGGAGAGTCCTCAAAGTCCAGTTTGTTTGCACAAAGCGGACACTAACCTCAAAGGGAATCGCTGACTTTGTTCTAACCAGAGACCAGTAGCAACTGGTTTTTGGCCTGACTTTAACCATAATTCGAGGGACATCGACCCCTCTGGCCAAAGTCGCCCCACTATGTTTGTGGACCTAGGGATGGCCCGAGGAAGATCACCGTCACCAGATCTCCATCCCTTGCATCAGAGCCACTCTATTGATGTCTTGCGGATCTGAAAGAGACACGTTAGTGATAGATTCTCTACCTTAGAATATCCCAGGCGTCAGACTGGATCCGGAAAGTTTTGCTAGCAGTACTCCTGTGCGTCAGTAGGTGGCTTCATGCGGCTCTGCGTCTATCGCTGGCATCGTAAGCGCGAGATGACGTCACGGAGACTACTTAAGCGCCACCCATGCGTGCTGACGTCAGTTCTTTCTTTTTCCGCGCCAGCAAGCACAGATCCAGATAGAGCACGTACCTTAGTCACTTTTTGACTACTCTTTTGAGACTTTTTTGTCTCCCATTTTTTTCTCCTAGTGCACGTAGGGATTCCTGGCTTTAAGTTTTGTGGGGCATGCCGTTGCAACATGTTGGTGGCGGACCCCCATGATGTTTGCCTCTACTGCCTGGAGACCGAACATGACTCCCGGTCCTGCCGGGACTGTCGATACATGGCCCTGAAAGCCTTGAGGGAGCGGCGCCGGAAGCTGCTGGAGGTCTGGCACTCGTCCCAACGCCGCTCTAGGTCCAGGGACCGTTCCCGGGACCGCTCGCGGGGCCGCAGTCATCGCTCCTCGGGCTCCAAGTCTTTGCCCTCGGATTCCGGTAAGCGACGACATAAAAAGAAGTCGAATAAGCGTGTTCACTCTCTGACGTCCCCCCGTCGGTCCTTGGATGCGGACGAGGGGAACAGGGGTTCTGCCCCTGCGGCCCCCTTGGAGCCTGGGAGTCCTGCGGCCTACCCGCCTTACCCGGCGACCCCCGAACAGGTGCAAGAGTTTCTTGCCACCATGGACCGCCTTTTTAGGCCTCGGGCTCCCGCCGGCACGCCTTCGGGCCCTGCGGTCCCGTGTCCAGATCCTGTTGGCCCGTCGGCACCGCCGGCGGATCCAGCTTCGGCGCATCAGGATCCTATGCCATTGGCTCCGGCCCCGGCGCCACAAGGTCCGGCGCTGCTGGCTCCGGCCCCAGCGCCGCCCTCGGCTCCATCTCAGGTGCCGCAGTGGGTGCTGTTCGTTCCACCCTTGCTCCGGTTCCAGGACCATTTCGTTCCGGCCTGGGATCCGCATTGGGAGACGGCGCCAGCCCGACCCCGGCTGGCGCCGTTCACCTATGATGGAGGAGGGTGCTTCCTACACAATGGTGCTCCGTCGGGCTGCTGGGGTCCTCAACCTTGATCTTCCTACGGTAGCCCTCAAAACTAACCTCCTTACTGAGGTGCTCCAGACGGAGTCGACTTCGTCGGAGCCACTGCTTCCCTTCAACGACGCCCTCACCGACGTCCTGTTGGGCACCACCTGGTGCCTGTTGACCCTGCGTTTCTGACCACTCATCCCACGCCTGAGAGTCTGGTCATACAGGCCTCGACGTCGCAGAGTGCCTTTCCCACTGCTCCACCGGATATGGACTCTAAGAAGCTGGATTAATTTGGTAAGCGGTTGTTCTCGTCGGCCAGCTTGGGGCTGCGGTCGGTGAACACCGCCTGCTTGTTGGGCCGATATTCTCACTCAGGTGCTACCTCTGTGTCCTGAGGAGGTCCATGCTGTGCTATTCCAGGCGGTTGCTGAGGGTAAGGATGCGGCTAAGTTCGCCATTCGGTGTTGTTTGGACACCGCTAACTCGTTGGGCAGGGTGATTTCTACGACTGTGGCGCTGCGCCGCCATGCCTCCTGGTTGCGATCCACTGGGTTCTCGCCTGATGTCCAGAGCTCGCTCATGGACATGCCCTTTGATGGCACTCGCCTGTTTGGCGATAAGGATGACTTGCAGGCCAAGGCTAAGTCCTTGGGTCTTTCCACTAAAAGCCCTGCCACTCCTGGGTTTCATTCCTTTTGTAGCTAAGGCAGGGGCACCCAGGCACGTTCCTTCAACAAGCCTGTGCAGAACCAGCCTGGCGTGGCTCGGGGAATCAGCGTGGGGGGGCAGTCCACCTCCGCCCCCGCTGCTTCTACCTCCAAACCTTCCTAATCCGAGCTTTGTGGAGCACCCCACTTTGTGGGTGGCAGGATCCGCCACCACCTCCACCACTGGTGTGATATCACATCGGACAAGTGGGGGTTATTCTCTTCCCCTTCAGTCCTCCCCTCCCGCCATGCCACCTCGGTGCCACTGCATGTCGGGGGATCACTTGCTGCTTCTCCAGCAGGAAGTTACGGCCCTCTTGGCCAAGGGGGCCATTGAGCATGTTTCTGGGCCAGAAGTAGGACGTGGTTGTTATTCCCACCACTTTCTGGTCCCCAAGAAGGACAAAGGGGGCCTGCGCCCCATCTTGGACCTCAGGAAAGTCAATCGCAGAAGGAGAAGTTCAAGATGTTGGCTCTGGCTCGGGTCTTGGCTGCCCTCGACCATGGAGACTGGATGGTAGCGTTGGACTTGCAGGACACGTATTTTCACATCCCCGTCCTGCCGGCCCACCGGCGTTACCTACGGTTCACGGAAGGCCGTGAGCATTTTCAGTTTGCCGTGCTCCCCTTCAGCCTTACCAGCGCCCCTTGGGTGTTCACAAAAAAAATGGCGGTGGTCGCAGCTCATCTGCGCAGGTCAGGGGTGTCAGTCTTCCCCTACCTCGACGACTGGTTGTTGAAGGCGGGCTCGCCCCAGACAATCGTCACCCACCTTCAGACTACGTCCGACCTCCTGCATTTGCTGGGGTTGTCCATCAATGTGCCGAAGTCGCACCTGAGTCCCTCTCAGAAGCTCCGCTTCATCGGAGCGGTTCTGGATTCGACGCAGTTTCGGGTTTATCCTCCTGAGCAGCGAGTCCGGGATATTCAGGCTATGATTCCGATCTTTCAGCCTCTATCCTGGGTTTCAGACAGGATGACTCTCCGAATCCTGGGCCTGATGGCTTCCTGCATCCTGCTAGTGCAACATGCCAGATGGCATGTGCGGGCTCTGCAGTGGGACCCGAAGTTCCAGTGGGTGCAGCATCAGGGCAACCTATCCGATCATGTCCAGATCTCGGAGGGCACTGCACGACAATTGCAGTGGTGGCTCATGAATTGCGATTGGGTCAATGGCAGATCCCTCTCTCTTCCCCAACCGGAGCACACAGTGGTGACTGATGCGTCCCTCCTGGGATGGGGAGGCCACTTGGGAGAGGCGGAGATCAGAGGCCTCTGGTCTCCGGCGGAGGCCCGGCTCCACATCAACCTTTTGGAGCTTCGGGCGATCTGTCTTGCACTGAAGGCATTCCTTCCCTCTGTCCGGGGAAGTGTGGTGCAGGTGTTCATGGACAACACCACCGCCTTGTGGTATTGCAACAAACAGGGCGGGGTGGTCCTGGACCCTATGTCAGGAGGCTCTGCGCCTCTGGACATGGCTGGAACATCAAGGCATTACCTTGGTGGTTCAACACCTGACAGGTTCTTTGAACTCCAGCGCGGACGAACTCAGCCGCCGGTGCTTGATGAATACGAATGGCGTCTGCACTCGGACGTGGCGCAAGGTCTCTTTCAGCAGTGGGGAGAGCCTTGGTTAGATCTATTCGCCACCGAAGAGAACGTGCAATTTCATCAGTTCTGCGCATTGAAATTTCCAAGGCGGCACTTGCTAGGCAACGCTTTTCGTCCCGAGTGGAGTTGCGGTCTGTTGTACGCCTTTCCGCCTATACCACTTCTGCCCAGAGTGCTGAAGAAGATTCGGCGCGACCGGGCCCAAGTCATCCTTGTGGCTCCGGGTTGGACACGAAGATACTGGTATCCCGAGATACTCAGCAAGGCGATCGATCCCCCGATCTGGCTGCCTCTTCGGGAGGATCTTCTGTCGCAGCAGCAGGGGACGGTCCTCCACCCGAACCTGTCCAGTCTCCACCTCCATGCGTGGAGATTGAGCGGCGACAGTTGACAGCTTTTGGCCTTCCTCCCGAAGTCTGTGATGTCATTCTGGCAGCCAGGCATCCCTCCACTAAAACGGTATACGCCTGCAGATGGAACACGTTTGTGGCATGGTGCACAGCTAAGACTGTGGATCCCCTTTCTGCCCCTCTTTCCGAAGTCCTTCTGTTCCTTCTTTCTTTGGTCCAGCAGGGCTCTGCTCTGGGCACTATCAAAGGTTATCTTTCGGCCATCTCCGCCTTTTTACGGCTTCCAGATCAGCCTTCTCTTTTTAAGTCCCTGGTTGTTAACTGTTTCCTAAAGGGTATTAAGCACACGTTTCCTCCCGCGCCGTTCGTCATGCCTCAATGGGACTTGAATCTTATTTTGACCTATCTGATGTGTGCTCCTTTCGAGCCCCTTCAAACCTGTCCTTTGCGTCTTCTTACTCTTAAGACGGCTTTCCTGGTTGCTATCACCTCTGCCAGAAGAGTGAGTGAGCCCCAGGCTCTTTCTTCCAAACCTCCTTTCCTTTCTATTCATCCGGACAAGGTGGTGTTAAGGTCCCGTCCTTCTTTTTTGCCAAAGGTGGTCACGCCCTTCCACATCGGGCAGACCATCACTTTGCCTACCTTCTTTCCATCTCTGCATCCTTTGTGGGAGGAAGAGAGGCTCCACTGTCTGGACCCAAAACGTGCGCTCGCATTCTATCTAATGCATATACAGCAGTTCCGGGTGGATGACCAGCTCTTTGTTGGCTATGTGGGTGCCAAAAAAGGTCGGGCTGTGCACAAACGGACCATCTCTCGGTGGTTCGTTCTGTGCATCAAAGCATGTTACTCCTTGGTTAAGAAGGAGCCTTCTGTGGGGCTGCGTGCCCATTCTACCAGGGCAACTGCAGCCACTACTGCCTTTGGACATGGCGTCCCCTTGCAGGACATTTGTCAGGCAGCTACGTGGGCCTCGCTGCACACGTTTACCAAGCATTACTGCCTTGACAGTCGGGTCCGGAGAGACGGCTTCTTTGGCCGTTCTGTTCTCCGTGACTTTCTGGTGTAACCTTTTCGCAGACCCACCACCGGGGTTGGTATTGCTGGGGTATCTATTCTAAGGTAAGGAATCTATCACTAACGTGTCTCTTTCAGATGCACAAGTTACTACTTGTGTAACGATATATCTGTAAGAGACATTAGTTAGTGATAGATTCCTTACCGCCCAACCCATCCTCCCCGTTCTGCAAATTGATTCTAGGGTTAAGGTCAACCCCCTTTCAGGTCCCTAGTTTCATGGCACCAGTGGTCAGTTTCTTGCATGGCTCTGCGTTCCTTGGGCGGAAAGTCGTGTACAGAACTGACGCCAGCGCGCATGGGTGGTGCCTAAGTAGTCTCCGTGACGTCATTTCGGCGCTTACAACGCCAGCGACGGACGCGGAGTCGCATGATGCCACCTACTGACGTGCAGGGGTACTGCAAGCAAAACTTTCCGGATCCAGTTTGACGCCTGGGGATATTCTAAGGTAAGGAATCTATCACTAACTAATGTCTCTTACAGATATATCTTTACACAAGTAGTAACTTGTGCTTCACCCATAGAACCTTGGAACTGGATTGGAGACTGAATTGGCTTTAAGGTAGCTGTCTTGCTAAGCCTCAATGGTCCCTAAGACACTCTCCCAGCCAGAGTTGGTCACACAGAGTGGGCCGGAATAGTCGTACACACCTTTACAAAGGTTTTCCAGATAACCGCTAATTGCAATAGTTGTCAATGCTTGTTTGCAATTTGAATGAAAAGCGGTGATATATTATTTGCTTAATAATTTATATCTCCGGAACCCTCTGGTACATTGTGTTTGTTTTGGTGTCTAACAATTCATAAAAATAAGAGCTATTTTTATAAATTGGTGTCAGATTTTCTTTCTGCTGTGTTTCCGTCTTTTTGAACTGTTTTAGTACTTTTTAAATGCTGTACACTTGTTCTTTTGACAAAGTCTGACTTTTCAGAACTACAGGCACCCAGGGTTGAGCTAAAGTTTTGCAAATTAGCCTGACTGGACCCAAAACGGGGTTCTGAGTATATTACATGGTGAGGTCACACAACCACACCATATAATAAACTGCTTCACTCACAAACTGCATCTGCTAGCTTCCCAAGCTCCCTTCAGATGGTAGGGTTCAGCGCAGGTAGTTTCAGCCACGCTTCCCAGGTTCCCTTCAGATGGTAGGGTTCAGTGCAGCCAGTTTCCAACACACACTCCCCAAGCACCCTTCAGATGGTAGGGTCAAGAGCAGCCAGTTTCAGCCACTTCTCCCCTGGCACCCTTCAGATGGTAGGGTTCAGGGCAGCCAGTTTCAGCCACTGGGTGCGCAGGATTCTGAAGGATACTGGTAAGGTTACTGGCAGCCCTAGTCTAATGTATGTTGTCGGCCACCTTGACATGCCATGCCCTACCTTGTGCCAGCTTCATTTAACATGGTAGGATACGGCATATATTTATTCATTTAGCTCCTCAAAGAATTAGACACAAATCACTATCCCCTGGTATTAACTGGGGGAAAGAAGGAGACCTGGGTTCACTACCAGCCTCCAAACTTTACCATGCTATGTGATCCAGAGCCATTTATTTACTTTGCTGGACCTCTTTTACCTTGATCATCACACCTGAGAGCACCTTGAAATAATTCAGTTCAGGATGTAACTGTACAAAAGCTTTTCTTGTGTTTGACTAAATAGACTATGACATTGATCCATCTATAATAACAACATACACCTTATGCCACTAATAGCATTATAGTCATGGCAGAAGGTGGTGGGCAGTTCATGAATGTTTCTAATTTCGTGTTAAGAAACTGTCACATCTAGTAACAACCATCCACACAGTGATAATCTAATGTACTAAAGTGAAACGGTTCCATATGTAGAAGGAATATACTCTATTAGCATTCTGAAGGGAGTTTGTCATATTTTTAAATGACATTGGTTGCACAGTGTAAATATTTGGATGGTTCAGCTCATGCTCTGGCTCTTGGAATCAACCCAGACATTTAGCTCAGCTCTCGCTGTCAATTTGTCGGCTTCCCTCTAAAGTAGCAGTCCAGAATCAAAGCAAAACATGAAGAAATTGGCCATTGCTTTTCTCTAAGTAAAGGTGATACTGGCAACCAGTGATGTTCCAGGCAGCAACCCAATGTATGTACATGATAAGGTTCAAGGACCTAGTGTGCTGATGTATGTACACTCATTATTTATTAAGTGGACTCCTGCAGAACGTGGGAATCCTGGTGACCGCATCAGCCATGCTCAAGTCTTGGCTGACACTTACCTCAGAGCTTCCACCTGCTTGCGTGCCTGCTCTCGTTGCCCCCCCCCCCCCACTTCTAGTCTGCGCTGCCCGGCCATTGTTTCTGCAGCAGTGCCCGGGGATAGAGCAGAAACAGGATCGACTGGTGGCTGTTCATTTCCATATGCAGATATGGGGCCATAGAAAGTTCCTGGAACCAATGGTGCAGCCTGTCTGTTACTGAGAGGGAATCGAGGGAGGTGTGAATATGGCCTTGTTGCTTGGCAGGGAGTGCGTAGGTTGCACAGGAGCAAAAGCTGAGAATTATTGGAAATCACTTCTCAGATCTCCAGTTTGTAATTCTCGACCTTTGTAACTACTTTTGATAGTATTTATTGATTTTAAAGCATCTGTAATATTTATGTAGCAAAATAATTATCTTGCAAAGCGCTCTAGCACCTTTGTGCTAAATAAATAAATAGCGGACTCTACAAACCCACGCTCAGCAGACAGCTGCTTCTGTCTTTGCATCCAGATATATGACACAACAAGTAACATCATACCTACAACAAGTCAGGACTATTGACATTGTCATTGGTTGTTAGTTAGTTGCATAAGATAAATAAGCAGCAAGTATGGCTTGTATATAATATTGAAAAAAGCTTCCACTTAAAGCCCTGGTGCCACCACGACGATGTTGCTGCTTCTGAGTTTCAAAAAGAGAAGGGAAATCCAGAGAGAAAATGACTCTCTTTCAAGGATTTCCCTTCCCCTACAACTCTCACCTGGCATGACGTCATGCAGTAACTTCTCCACTAGTGAGAAGTGAGCAGTGTGAGCAGCCACATCGATGTGCCTGCTGTCACTGTAGTCCGCAAAAACACGGACCGCCTGTGCCAGGCATAAGACAGAGCCCCATAAAGACCCGTTTCGAGGCCCCCTTTAAAAAAACTGTAGTAATTGTAAGTGCAGGCGAGGGAAGCGCATGCTCGGCGCTTTGAAGAGATGGAGGTAAGAGGGGCCCGTGAGAACAGTGGATTAAGGTGCGGGGCGGCCCGGGAGGGTGCCCCCCCCAGCAGATTAACTCACTCTGGGGCTAAAGAGGCCTGGGCCTTTGATGGGGCTGAAAATGAATGCCTGACTCCAAAATGACGCCTGCAGAGAGACTGCCTGGAAGGACTGGGGCATTGGTCACCGGGATGGTGGAACAGAGCATGATTAAGGGGCTAGTGGAGACACTCTTACTCCCTACTTTCAGCAGCAAAAACACGGCTACGGAGAAGTGATGCGCAGAGCCACATCCCATGCCTGACTTTAAGATGGCCGCCCTGGACTACAATTAATGCAATGTTATATTGCTTGGGCGTCTCCACATTAGATGGACAGTGATACATGCTTCATCTCCGCAAAGAAGCTGCATACCGGAGGGGGAGTACCCTGCCCCAGCCAAGAGGGCTCTCTGAGCTGCCCATATGCCACTGAAAAAAGCGACAGATAAGGTCTCCCCATACTTCGCTGCAACAGAGAAGAGGCAGGTGCAAGACGAAGGGGGACAATCAAGTACAATGATGCTCACTAGAGAGGACCTGATGGCCTACCTCAGAGACTTTAAATCTGAACTATGCGCGGAAATCAAGCAAAATCTGCAGTCCTCAATGGAACAATTGAAGACAGACCTCTGAACGCATGTCTGCCATTCAACACAAGGTGTACGCTATGGGCTCCCGGGTCCTTGAGATGGAAGAACACTCACAAGACCTGGACATTCACACCAGCAGACTACAGGAAAAGCAACAAGAGCTTCAGATTCAGCTTTAACAGGCCCTACTGAAAGCGGAAGACTTAGAAAACAGGTCATGGAGGGAGAACATCCGCATAATGGACCTGGAGGAGGGCGCAGAATGACCAGACTTGGAGGCCTTTGTGGAAGGGCTCTTTGCAGAGATCCTGAGTCCACGTCAGCTGAAGATTAAGATTGATAGAGTTCATCGAGTAGGAAACCAACAGATGGGAGACCGACGACGCACAAGGGATGTCCTGGTCAAGCTACACTTGTTTAAAACGAAAGAAGCGATTCTGCAAGCCGCAAGAAAAAAGGAAGAAACTGCTTTCCAGGGGTACAAATGTCTGCTGTTTCAGGACCTGGCGCCCTCCATGTTGACATGGAGGCAGCAACTCAGGCCGATCACAACCAAACTCAGAGAGGACAACATACGCTATAGATGGACATTCCCATTTGGTCTCGCCTTTGAGCTCAACAACAAACCACAACATGTCTCAGGCCTGGAAGAAGGTCTTCGCATTTTGAGCCTCCCTATTTCTGAAGATGAAAGCAGTCAAGGCCCTCTGAAAGGCTCGGAAGCAACAACAAGGCCGAGACAGCATTGGTGCACCATCACAAAAGGCAAGCCCAGCGTGACATGATGGCATAGAACAGTCCAAATAACGTTCAGAAGAGAGTTCGCATTATGCCCTATTGGATAGAGCAATGAATAATCGCAAGATAGAAGCAGGCAGAATGCTGGTGAAAAAACTTCGTAATCTTCGTAATGAATGACTGATTGCACTGGACTGAAATACCAAAGATCTCTTTCTAACTGGAATTCTCTATAGGAAGCATCCGGCGGGCGAGGCTCTGGACGCGGCGCGAGTCTCCCGTCATCATACCATTTTTCTTCATAAATGAGTTGGCTGGAAGCCCGTTGGCTGGAAGCCCGTTGGCTGTCCAGCGTAGGGTTTTGTGGGTAACTAAGTTTTTTTCTGTTAAATTGGAGGGGTACCAAGTGGGGGGACCGAGGGACAGATGGGCAAGCTCTACAGTGGGGAAGTGCAGGAGCGTTCATCACTATTGGAAGGGGTAAATACTGGGAATTCTAGGGGGCGGGCGTGAAGGGAGATCAAAGGTCAGCAGGAGAGGACATGGGAGGGACGGCGTACGGACATCTATAATATGGTCTCAGTAGCCTCATGGAATGTGAAAGGCCTCAATTCGCCTCTTAAAAGACAAAAAATCTGGAAATACCGTACTGACCATCAGTTCGAAATGGTCGCGCTGCAAGAAACGCACCTTTAAAAAAACGAAGAGCTACGACTCCGCCACAAAAACTATCCCTTAATCTATAGATCTTCTGCTAATTGGAAACAGAAGGGAGTCGCCCTGTTGTTTCACAGTTTGGCAAAATTCCATACTGAGGCTATTAAGACAGATCGGGATGGCAGAATTATTATGGTAAAGGGAAACTGAGAGGCAAAACTTGCACGTTTATATCTGTATTTGTCCCCAATACAGGGAAAACAGGGTTCTTGACCTCCCTCCTAGACGAGATAGGTGAGTTTGCAGAGGGCCCGATGATACTTATGGGTGACTTTAACTTGATATGGCAGGCTGAGATGGATAGCACACACCATCAGAGGGCGGCTACAAGCATCTTCTCTGAGGGAACCAAGCAGAAAATACAGGCTCTGGGTCTCCGGGATGCTTGGCGTTTGCTTTATCCGACAACCAAAGATTACACCTTCTTTTCAAATGTACACTCGACATACTCTAGGCTAGACCACATCTTTATGAGCCAATCCCTTCTAGGCTCCTTAGATGCAGCAAAGATACTCCCAATCACGATTTCAGATCACAGTTTAGTAACTATTAGATTGTCTTGGGGACACAAAGGAGCAAGTAATCGCAGATGGTACTTCCCAAACTCAGTGACCAGGGACAGACTTCTTAGAGACGAGTTGAGGAGATCCATCTCAGAATTCTTTGAGTTAAATCAACTCCAGACTACTTCATCCCAGAGTAACTGGGATGCATTCAAGTCAGTCCTCAGAGGCAAATGCATTGAACTGAACTCCATTCTAAACAAACGGAGAGCTGAGGAACGATTAGCGCTAGAGGAGGAACTGAAGACAGTAGAAAGGGACCATAAAAAACACCAACATGGGTATTACAGTGACAACTCACTGCATTGAAGGGGAAAGTCAAAGCAATCTACACAAATAGGGCGGAATACACACTGTTAAGGCCTTGGCAACTATCCTGTGCGCAGGGAGGTAAGGTAGGAACTCATCTAGCAAGACAGTTAAGCGAAAAAAGAGAGCGTGAATACATAGGGGGCATACGGGATAAGGACGGCCCTCTGGCCCATAAAGACAACGCCAAGGCACACATTTTTAGAGGGTTTTGCAGAGACCTCTATACAGGTACGCAACCAGATGTTGTTTTGCAGAAGCAATATTTAGATTCCCTGGCACTCCCGCAGGTACCACCAGCGGAGATTGATCGGCTAAATGGGCCCGTCACTGAGGAAGAAGTGGGGAAAGCAATCACAAAACTCAAACTACACAAATCCCCGGGACCTGATGGGCTGATGGCTCAATTCTACAAAATGTTCGTGTCGGAGCTTACACCATACCTCACCTTGCTATTTATTGCAATAGCGGAAGACTCAGCAGTCTCAAATTCTATGGAAGAGGCAGCGATCACTGTGATTTCCCAAGCCAGGGAAAAACCTACATAACTGTGCCTCCTACCGGCCCATTGCGCTGTTAAACCTCAATGCCAAACTCTTCTATTAGCCGCGAGACTAGACATCTTAATGCCCTCACTAATACACCTTGATCAATCGGGCTTCATAAAGGGTAGACAGACACACGATGACATTCGTAGGACTATCCATTTGATCTAAAAAGTCTCTAAATTCAAATTTCAGCACTTTTGGTGGAGGCGAAGGCCTTTGACAGGGTTGATTGGTCTTTCTTCTTCCTGAGCATGCAAAAATTCAGATTCGGCCGCAGGTTCATCAACATGGTCCGGGCTAACTACCTACACCCACAATCAAGAGAACGGGTCACATTCACTCTGAGCAGAGGTGCGAGGCAGGGGTGCCCTTTATCTCCTCTCTTATTTGCCCTCAGCATTGAACCCCTTGCAGTCCAGTTTAGAGCTAATCCAGAGATCAGAGGTATACCATTTGGGGGTACGGAACACAAGGCCTCGCTCTTTGTGGATGATATTTTAATGACGCTGAAAGACCCGGGCCCCTCACTACAAGCGCTGCAGATAGAACTAGATACATTTGAAACAGTAGCAGGCTTTAAAGTCAATACCTCAAAATCCTTCATACTAAATCTTACCATTCCTGAAAGAGAAGTACAACAGCTACGGGACCAGTCCCCCTTTCAATGGGCCAAAAGCTCCATTCAATACCTAGGTGTTCAACTCACTCCAAGGGTAGAGAATCTTTATAATGCCAACTATCCCCCAATGCTGACCCAAATGCAACAAGACCTCAAACACTGGAAGCCATTATACATCTCTAGGTTAGGTCGGATAAATGCAGTTAAAATGACTTTGCTTCCAAAATTGCTCTATCTGTTCCAGGCACTCCCGGTTGATCTAGACCGTGATCTCCTACCCAAGCTTCGCTCTCTTTTCACCAAATTCATATGGCAGGGGGGGAAGAGCTCGATTTCCGTTCCATGTGTTACAATGCCCAAAGACGGAGGGAGGGGTGGCGCTACCAGATTTCTCAATGTACTACAAGGCGACCCAATTGAGGGTGATGGTGGAGTGGTCCATGAGAGAATCTGATAACCACTGGTTACACATGGACAGGGCGATAATTGGGAGATCGATTTGGGAAATACCATGGAGATCGAAAAAAGAGAGATCCGCCATTGCATACATTAGCACTCCAACACGCACCATGCTCAAGGTTTGGGATGAAGTCACGAGGGAAGGGAGGTTGACTTCCTTTCCATCGCCTTATACCCCCATTCACTTCAACCCCGATTTCCCCCCAGCTCTGCCAGAAGGCCCATTCAGTACATAGCGGGAGGGGGGATGTCTGATGGTTTCAGACATGTGCCACAACTTCAAGGTGCTTACTTTCGAAAGCTGCCAAAGAGAATTCCAGGTCCCAAGCAGTGAGCACTTCCACTGCCTCCAACTCAAACATTTGATATCCCAGCCGCGGGTGAGGGAGGCTGCCACAAGAGAGCGCACCTTGATAGAACGCTGGGTACAGAAGGCAGGCAGTATGAAGGGGGCAACTTCCTTTCTCTATGCTCTGCTACTCTCTGCACTACACGTCCCATGGGCTTGTTATATGTCTTTCTGGGAACAAATAATTGGGAGAGACATCTCAGAAAGGGAATAGAAGCATTTGTGGTCCGATATAACCAAGAATAACCACTCAGTGACCCTAAGGGAGGCCCGTTACAAAACTTTTTTTGTCTGGTACCTTTACCCCACTAAACTCAAAAAGATTTTACCCAACTCTTCTGATTCCTGCTGGCTCGGCTGTGGCCTTCTCGGGGACTTTTGTCACATATGGTGGGATTGCCCTACTATTTGCCCCTTCTGGGAGGAGATTCTCACTCATATCAAAGACATGTTGGGATACCCCATACCGCTCTCTATTGCGGAAGTTCTTCTGGGCATAAGGGATCCAGAACCAGAGCACCAGACGAAAGCAGATAAAGTCATAATGTGGGCCTGTTTGGGGGCTGCCAAAACTACGATAGCGGCAGCCTGGAAAAAGAGGGAGGCTCCAGCTCTGTCACTATGCCACTCACAACTCTGGAGAATACTTACAATGGAGAGACTAGCAGACATCTTCAGAGATGATTATAAACATTTTATATACAAGTGGAGCCCGCTGGTTTCCTTTCTCTCTAGCGGTCTCCCCTCGGCCGTATGCTCTCCTTCTGGAAGAGCATTGCATCTCTTCCAGCTTTAAGTGATGTCAAAATCCCTGATCGAACATATCCAGATACACACTTAGCTTCTCTAGGACATGCAAAACTAAAATGGAGCATGGCCCTGTTATTCAACGCTATCCCGACTACCCACTGGCGAGTCGTTAGGTGATCAACCACCACCTGTGAAGGGGAGGCAGGGGGAGGTTGTTCACAACAATGGGGGGTTGTTTTTTCTCTTTTTTGTTTTTTATTCATGTTTATTGTACTAAAACGACCATGACTCAAAGCATGAGAGGGAGACATAGGGACCTCGCTTGCAGAGAAAATGAACCTTTGTTAGATGCATTTGAATGAACGATGTCCTATTGGTGTTATATGCTCTCTCCAAATGTATTGTGTTGTTTATCAGTCATGTTGAATAAATAACATTTTGATTAAAAAAACTGGGTGTTATTGCAGACCGAGATCCCATTGCAAGATATCTTAAGATTACGATTTAGACATTGTAAGGTGATATTAGGCAACCCAGCGCACTAATGATTGAGTTTTCATCACATTCTTTTTTAGAATGAACCAATTACAATTGAAGAAGTAATTTGAACTGATTATTATCACGTTAGCGTTCTACCAAGATGATGATGGTTACTGGCGTGGGATGATCCTCTGGCTTGATAAATGCAGGCGTAAATATTGGAAATAAGCCAATATTACTTGGTTGAACTGTGTCCTGCAGTGTTCAGACCTGTAGAATCACTATGTGATTTTAGAATATCAATGTAGGCCTGCCTCTGAAGTAAGTTTATGACAAGATTTATTTCAGCATCCTTCAGTCATCCCAGAACTGCTTTGTTTCAATGCACGTTTGTAATTTTAGCGTTCGTAATATATCACCTGAGAAACTGCATTTTTCTAAAAATCAGAAAACGTTGCAAATTATTTAATAGATGAGACTTTTCAACACAAATTTTAGAGATGGCAGGATTATAGAAAACTTTATTCGTTTGTATGGAGCCAACCTAATTACGCATCAAACGTATATCTTATTCAATGAAGTAAAAAATTCAATGAATCTAGAGGCATTTTTAATAACGGCCTAGAGGCATTTTTAATAGAGATGGAATAGATAAGGAAATCTACTTTCCCCAAATTGGTGGCAATCCGGTCCCGCTACTATCGCATGCGGACGATACTGTGCTAATGGCTCTGACAGCAAACAGCCTCCAAAAGTCACTCAATGTCTTTTCAGATTTTATGTCTGGGCTCAACTTAAAAGTCGATTTGATCAAATCATATATTATGATGTGTGGTCCCAAGCTTGTTTGTTGTAAGGGGTAAGACTATTGACAAGTTGACCAATTTTACACACTTGGGGAACATTTTTAATAACACTATGAATTGTCACTGCTAGGATGCAACATACTAGCCGGGTTGTGGAGGGGTTATTCCGCTTTGCCTGTAAGCTAGGTCACAAGCCAGTGACAGAGCTGGTTACCCTATACAAAGTCAAATGCCTATCTGTTGCATCCTACGGGACAGGCGTTTGGGGTTACCACAGAAGCCGCCATCTACAGGTCTTCGAAAACAAATTCATAAAAAGGCTATTGATGACCCCAAACAGTGCCCCCACACTTTTCTGCCGTCGTGAGCTGGGCTGGAATTTTTAGAGGATCGAATAGATATTGCCCCTCTGCTCTTATGGGCAAAAATGTGGCTGTCTGAGGGATTCATGTTCACAAGGGACGTCATTAAGGACTGTATTAACCTAGATAGTACTTTGTCGATCCCCTGGCTCCGATTCGTGAGATATAAACTCCATGAGATAGGTTTGGGGGACTACTATGACAACCCTGCTAGTATCCACACAAATGCGAAAGTCTTTATAAAAGAGACGCATTATTTTGCGGTAACCGAGCACCGCTCTCAAGCTGAAGTGTCAGATTTCTCATGTCTGTTCCTTGCACAACAATTATATCTAACTTTTACCACCAATGCCCAGACTCGATTTCTTTTAACCAGACTTGTTTACGCACTTTGCACTTTTTAGCAGCATTCCCAAAACAGTTAGAATGGGTTGATAAACTCACACCTTGCCCGTGTGATTACTTGGCAGCTCAGAGCACCCTGCACTTTATGTTGTTTTTCCCCCTTTTTCTAGCCCCACTTTTGAGGGAAATCTGACCTTGTACCTATATTGAAGGTTTTAAATTCTTGCGCTCTCTGGCTACTCTTATTTGCACCACAGAGACAAATTATATTAAAGTTGCAATGGCCATTAGAAAACGCTATGAGTCACTTAAGAAGATCAGGAACGGTGCAACTTTTTAAATAACAATTTTTATATATTCATAAAACTTTACGATTAGCGACGTAGTCTGCCATACCAAGTATTTGGCACTAAGGTTTATATTCCTCTTTTAACTGCCTGAATGCTTTGTGTCACCTGTTTTTACTGATCTTGGGTATGCTGTTGCTCAGATATGTTATGACATTTTTTAAAGTGTAATGTATGTTTGTCCAACTTTTATGGTCTTTGAAACCGAATAAAGTTACTTTGACAATGATACTATTTCGATTATATTTTTCAAAATGTTACTTTTTCTATCTTCAGTAATCTATTTGATATTGCACATATGTTCTGAACAAAAACACAATTGATTCAAAATATTCATGAAGAAAAGTATCTAAACCAATGTCTTCCTTCATATGCATTCAATTCTCACCGGGACATAAGGTTTTTCGGTGTCCTACAATTTTTGGATGAAAATGTTCTGTTTATAAAGAACGGATCACCAAAGCCCATATAGCCAACATGTGTTTCTCGGCGGTGAGACGCATCTTCTGGGCATAAGAGACTAAGGGCCAGATGTACGACCCTTTCATTTAGCGCCTCACAATTTACGACACATTATGAGCCACAAATTGCGAGGCGCAAAATGAAATGTACAACAGTGTGTTTACACTGTTTTGCAATTCCCAATGCAGTCGCAAATTGCGAGGCTCATTAATATTGAGCCTTTCAGTCAGTAGGGTTACTGACTAAGTGGGTGGTAGTCTGCACAGGGCCACCACTCATCAGTGTAACCCAAATAAATTCTCACAGTATTACCGAAGCACAACGCGTGGGCCTGGTCTGCACTGGATGTACCTTTATTGGGTGTTCCGGACACATGTCGGAACAGTATACCAAAACATAAAAATGTGCTACCCTAATTGCAAGTATGAACTCATGCCTGCACTGGAGAGTGCTGGAGGAAAAGTCAAATTGGCAGTTTGAATATTGTTCAATGAAGGGACCAGATTGACTTTAAAGACGTGGAAAGGTTCCCTCGCCTACAGACATGTACAGTGTGTGACTTTACCCACCTAGAGGGGTATGTCTTGGGGGTTCGCTGGGAAGTGTAGTGCCTCCTCCAAAGCAGCTAGCATTGGGAGCACTCTTTATGCCACTTCCTATCCAGCACACTGCCCGTTCTGTAATATTAACCTGGTCTGGGGTGCCACCAGAACGCACACCTTTGTGTTACAGCTCCAAGAGCCTTAAGATAAAGCATAATTAGTTGGAAACGTAAGTCCTTAACAGTGTTCTCAGGCCGTAAGTTTATTCTCTTACACTTCATTATTTTATTGATTGCAGCTTTACAGATGTTTAACATGTAATCATACAGGACTTCAGTGAGGCAAATACTATTGCCATACTCCACTTTGAAATATAACTTTATTCTCCTAAAATAAGTGGTGAAATATATGTAGCAATTGGTGTGCTTCCTGACAGGTCATAAATGAAGTATTTTTTTTTGCAGATTCAAGCCAGAGCGGTGGTCCAAAATGGGAATTTCAATACATCTTTAAATTGAATGAGATCATTAATAAGGAGGTTGTGATGAACATGCCACTGCATCAAATCTCGGTTATTCCTGCTCGAGATGGCAGTTTTTGTAAAATCAAGACAAAAGACAAGGAGAAAGAAGAACAGGTAAACACAAATATTTCTCAGTTAGTAGTTATATCCCCGCCCTAATTCTAAATGTAGAGTATGTTTTTCGTGCCTATATTCTTTATATAATATGTATAAAGTAAAAAATGGAGTCATAGATGTAGTCTAGAAGGTAAACCGGCACCGCTACACTCCTTTCAGCCACAGACACAAAAATCTGTATTAGGAGTTGCAGTAAATGCAAACAATGATTACATGTATTACATATGAACTACTACCATGGCCATAATGCACTGGGAAATGAGAATATGTGGAATTAAGTAAAGGCTTGTATAATTGTGATGTATCAAATGAAGTGCAAAACAATAGGTAGAAGGTTGACAATTCAACAGGACATCACAAAGGTAGAGCTGTCAAAAGGAAGAGACATACCCAATGGGGGACAAATACAAGGACATTGCCTTATTGGTCCTGGTATGGCCAGACAGAGCTTTGAGACAGAACCCCTGCTTCACTGAAACCAACAGGGTAGGATATAATAATGTGCTTCACCAAGCACCCTATACTGCAAATCCCCAGACTCACACCCAGATTACACAAACACTCACATACAATTCTCACAACACATAGACACAACCAAGTACACATCCCACTAGCTATCACAGACATTCAAATCACAGAACACACATTCTGTCTCATGCTCATTAACACTCTGTGACAATTCAGGAAATCACCTTGCCAAATGTTATTGAAGCAGAAAGTAACAGAAAGGCAGTTGTAGATTGAAGATCCTTTATTAACAGAAGATCCCAGCCATCCATCAGCAAGGCAGCATCCAACTGACCAGTACATTCAGGAAATGACATTCCATCCCCATGGTAACATACAGCGCATGACATCATAGTGGCACCACAGCTTGTGCCGAAACAGAGCACAGCTGTGATTACTAATGAACCCACATAAGTGAAATACCACACACCTCCCTCCTTTGATATACAACAAAACAAAACAAGGGGAAAAAATGTAAGTAAATAAAATAAAATTAAGAGAAGAAAAAACTGTGAGAATAAGCAACCAGACAGATAGATCACACAGAATCTAGTAAATGCCCAGGTCTTTTAACAACACAACCAGACTTCCGTGTGACCACACCACCCTCTGACTCAGATGAGTTCAAAATATTACCACCAGCACCCTTAAGAACAACTATTCTGTTCATATTCCAAATGCGATGATCTTGTGTGCGTACAGAATTATTAAATGGTTTAACAACGAAAATGGGTTTTGAATATTTCATATCACCACCCAAACTTGGACGCTTGACAGCAACCAAATCCCTAACTTGCACATTGAGTTTCTTCACAGAATGTTTATTATCAAAAAACGTATTCCTCTGCACAATTTTTCCTACTTCTCTCATACGCCAACCCCCATCATCACCTCTTTTCCCGACCTTTCCCTCAATTTCATTGATCCATGGGAGTTCTACAAATGTGTTTGGTAACCTCCCCCTAAAGAGCTGAAAAGGAGTTTTGCCCGTGGTGCAATGAGGAATGAACCTATACATTCCAACCTGCTTAAACAATTCCTCTTTCCAGTTACGAGAATTGGACTTGGCAAACACAATGGTTTCCTTGAGAGCTCTGTTCAGCCTTTTCACCATCCAATTAGTCTCTGGATGGTAGAGTGAGCACGTTTTGTGATTAATAGATCTATCAGACAGAAACTCACTCATCTCTTTAGAGATCAACTGCACTCCATTGTCAGTGAGGATAGTGCGAGGAAACCCTTCAAGGCCAAAAAGAACATCTAAGAATCTGATCACATCTTTACTCTCAATGGAATTGGAAATGCAAACTTCTGGCCACCTGGAGAACATGTCGGTGACAACAATGACAAACCTTTGCATGCCTTCACCATGAATTGGTCCCAGGATCTCTAAAGCAATCTCACACCAGGGACCCTCCGGTAAACACGAGTTTGCTTTGTCTTGTCACTGAGTGCACACAATGAACATTCTCTGATAAGTCTTTCAACCAACTTATCCATACCAGGCCACCAGTATGAACACCAAAGCCTCTCCTTACATTTAGACATCCCAAGGTGAGACACGTGCAAGTTCAATTAGTTCCACCCTCAACTTCTCATGCGGAATCAGTTTTGTCCCCCTAAACAGTAGGCCCTTATTGACACCCAGTTCATCCTTGACCTTCCAAAATGACTCACATCCAGAGGTACCGACTTTCTTGGCATTCCAACCACACTCCAAAAGACGCATCACTTCCTTGAGAACACAATCAGAGGAAAGTGCATCTTTGCACATATTTTCCGAAATGGTTTTGCAATCAACCAGGCACACAAAGTTAGCCTCTGCGTCAGAACAGTCATTATCATCAGATGAAGCATCCTCAACGGAGACCAACCTGGAGAGCGTGTCTGCAATGGTATTCCTCACACCCGGAATGTACTCCAGATGAAATTTGTACTCTTGAAGGGCAATTACCCACTTGGTAATCCTACTGCAAACCTGATACAAACCCTTCTTTGTTAAAACCTCAACGAAGTGTTTATGATCAGATCGTACAACAAACCTTGAACCCCACAAGAACTTCTTCAGCTTCCCGACAGCCCAATGAACAGCGAAGGCCTCCCTCTCAATCTCAGAGTACCGTGTTTCAGCATCTGTCAAACCATGGGAGATAAACATGATGGTATTAACACCATTCTCACCTTTTTGTTGTAAAACAGCACCAAGCCCTTTGAGGCTGACATCAGTGGTGACAAAGGATTGCTTTTTGGGGTCAAAACTCTTGCATTTGGGCGCAGCACTCAGAAACTTTTTGAGATTAATAAATTCCTCCTCATACGCTCCATCCCACGTAAAAGCAACACCTTTCCTCAATCGTCACCTCATATTGACACCATGCCTAGAAATGTCATCAATTTCTCACATGATGTCGGTGAAACCATTCTAGAAATAGTATCAATCAACTCACCTTTGGGAAATACCCATTCACCAGATGTGTGACACTGGTAATCAACCATCCTCGTGCCAAACTTGCATTTTCCCCGCTTTAATGGTGGGATTAGCTTTAGTAAGCCTACCCAAAACCTCTCTCAAACACCACTCATGGTCAGCCTCACCCTTACCAAAGACCAAGATGTCATCCTGGTAAACACAGACCCCACGAATGCCTTTTAAAACTCTCTCCATCACCCTTTCTTTGAAAAATAGAAGCAGCTGAAACCAGACTAAAGGGAAGTCTGACAAATCTGAAGGTGCCAAAGGGGGTCACAAAAGCTGTCAAATCCCTTGACGACTCTTTCAATTTGATCTGGTGATACGCTGAGGTAAGATCAATGGTACTAAAAACTGTAGCACCCCAAGCAACAGAACCAGTTCTGTTATGTTGGGCAAGGGATATCTCTCCACAATTAAACACTTGTTGAGATGTCTTAAGTCTACACACAGGCGTAAACTACCATTGGCCTTCCTAGTGGCAACTACAGCCGCAAGCCATTCTGTGCCCTCAAACTCCTCTACAATGCCACCATTCTTAAGTTTTTCAATCTCGACACCCATCTCATCACGAACAGCAATGGGCATATTTCTCACCTTGCAGTGTACAGGTTGAGCATGAGCAACCAACCGTATTTCGTGTTCGTAGTCCATCAAACATCCCAATACCTCCCTGAAAACCTGTGGAAACTCTTTTCTCATCTGCACCACCAAATCTGGATCATCCAACACACCACCAAGACATACCGTGTCTTTGTCCTTTAAACAAATGGGAACCGGATCACTAGGATCCAAGATGACTCTTAAGTCACCTTGATGTGACAAACTTATAACACTGTCACCCTTTTGAGAGACATACATTTTCCTGGAAGTTAACCTTTGTTTACACTCAATGACACCCTCAAAGAAGCCATGCAATTTGATAGGCTGTCCACCATAGGCAAAAGGTTTGATGTCAGGTTGGTTCAGTTTAACCTTACCATGGAGAGATTTTTAATAAAAACTGTTGGAAACAATAGGTTCGAGGCATATGAGCTGCAGATCACACACTAGCATAGTAGATCGCTGTCTGGTGTTGGGCTCGGATGCTTGCACGTTGTTGTTTGTATTGGAAGAAGTCTTTGTGGTCACGAGATAGGTGACTCCTCCCTTGGACGATAGTGCGCATGGGCATCAACTCCATCGTTAGATTGTTTTTTTCCGCCATTGGGTTCGGATGCAACTTTTCCGCTCCGGTTGGAAATCTCAATCCCAAGCTTCTCGAAGCGTAAAAATTACAGAAAAACCATTGAATCACCTTCATCTTCGACATCGATTTCATCGGCTCGATTCCGGACGTCGACGCGGGCTGCTGGGCCTATCCATGCCGTAAGGCCTACGGCTCATGGAAAGGACGCCTTTCAAAAAATGCCCCCAGTGTGGAGCAAAATTTCCACACAGTGACCATCACAAGGTCTGCAACCTGTGCCTATCACCTGAACGCGACGAGTCCAGCGGTCCAGCCTGTGCATCCTTTCGATCCAAAAAGACCATTCGAGATCGAAGGGCTAGAAGACACATCATGGCACAGAGACCAGCTCTGGAACCAGAGGACATCTTTGATGAAGGCCCCGATGTCCCAGAAGAAGATTCTGAGGATCTCGAAATCATCTCTGAGGCAGAGGACTCAGACGACCTCATCACTCCTGGGCAACGTGTGAGTACTACTGCCCCTGCCCCAACCCCTCCAAAACCAAAGGCAGTGGTCAAGACTTCGCCTGTTGGCCCCCAGTCGAGACCGAAAACATTCTTCAGAAGCGCCCCCTCCGGGCTCGGCTCCGAAGGAACAACACAAGCCTTCCGGTAGCTCGGGACCGAGCAAACCGCATGTCATTGTCCCACCAGCACCTTCGGCACTGAAGCCAAAAGAACACTCGGCGCCGAAATCAGCTCCGACGCCTTCCACCTCCAAATCGGCCCCGAAAACGCCAAGGCCCATAGATAAGCCGGCGTCGAAGGTTCTCAAGCCTAAAGATCCAGCTTCGGCTCCGAAACTAACATAGTCGGCACCGAAACAAACGGCTAAGGACTCTGATACACCTCCGAAAGCCAAAACCTATAAGGATCAACTACTACCTCGCTTGGAACCGAAATAATCGGCACCGACAACTGTTACCAAGGAACAAGAACTTTTTCAGCCGGATCCCATCGATCCAAGGCAGAAAAAGATTTATATCAACCCAAAAACTGGACATGTCACGGCTGTGCCATGTAAGAAACGAAAACTGGACACACCATCTGCTCCAGTTCCTGTACACAAAAAGGACTCTGCAACATCGCCTATGCCCCCTTCTTCTCCTATACTGCCTTCTAACGCACCTCCTCTGCCTACACCACCATTACCTGTAACTTCTCCACCACATACACCACCTCCGGATGATGATGATGATGACCTAGGGGGGGATCCTAATGACCCGTTCACGGATCCAGATACCTCACCACTTGATGATTGGGCATTCCCTATCCCTACAGACCTACCAGACCCACAGCCATATCCCTCAAAACCATCTCCCCCAGATGATCACCTGGGGTTTGGCCAATTATTAAATAGAGCTGCACTTTATCATTGCATTACAATGCACTCCGACGCACCAGAAGAAGATTTCCTCTTAGATACTTTTGAACAATCTCAAAAGTCAGTGCAAATACTACCTATGATCAAAGGAGTCATTAAGCATGCCCCCGAAGTATTTAAAGATCCCGTCCATGCCAGGGTTCTTAACCCTAGAATAGAAAAGAAATATAGGCCTGCCCCTGAAGATCCTACTTACATCAAAGGACAGTTGCCTTTGGATTCTCTGGTCATTTCCAATGCTAGGAAACACGCCTACTCCCAGACCTCCGGAGGTGCACCACCCCCGGACAAAGAATCCAAACTGCTAGAAGCTTCTGGCAAAAGAGTAGCAGCACAAGCCGCTAATCACTGGCGTATTGCCAACACCCAAGCACTACTGGCACGATATGACAGGGCACACTACGACCAGTTAGAAAATCTCTTACAACATCTGCCTGACCAGTATAAATCCCAGGCAAATGACCTTATCCAAGAGGGCAGGCTTATTTCAAATGCGTCAATTAAATGTGCACTTGACGCGGCAGACACTGCCTCTAGATCAATTAACACCAGTGTGCTCCTTAGACGACATGCCTGGCTACGCATTTCAGGCTTTAAGCCAGAAGTACAAACTACCATACTCAGTCAGCCATTCAACTAAGAACAGCTATTTGGGCCGGCTGTAGACACTGCCCTTGAAAAAATGAAAAAGGACACCGAGACTGCTAAGTCCATGGGAGCATTACAGTCTCCACAAACATGTGGCTCCTTTCGGCGCTCCTTCTACAGAGGAGCCTCCAAAAATATGGGCGCAGACACCTCATCTACATTCAAAGCCACTACACAAACATCCCCCAGTAGAGAATATTTTAGAGGCGGATACAGAGGGAACAACAACAAGGGACGAGGTTGAGGTAATAACAACACTTGTACCTCCCCTGCCACAAAACAGTGACTTTCCTTCGCTCCCCCAGACCATTCCACTCCAGTCGGGGGCAGACTAACACAGTTCCTACCTGTCCGGAACTCCATCACAACAGACAAGTAGGTAAGACAAATTATCCAGTATGGTTACTGCCTGGAACTTACAGATACCCCCCCACACATACCACCCAAACAGCGTCCGGAGTCCCCAGACCACCTTACGCTCCTCAAACGAGGTTCTCTCACTGCTTCAAAAGCACGCAATAGAGCCAGTTCCCTTAGAGCATCAAGGGACAGGGGTATACTCACTCTACTTCCTAATCCCCAAAAAGGACGGGACTCTGAGACCAATACTCGACCTCAGACCCCTAAATCTGTATATACACTCTGATAATTTCCATATGATCACTCTTCAACAAGTGCTCCCACTGCTGCAACAAGGCGATTTCCTTGCCACACTAGATCTCAAGGACGCCTACTTCCACATTCCCAAACATCCTGCTCACAGGAAGTACCTAAGGATTGTATTGGACGGACAGCACTACCAGTTCACTGTCCTTCCATTCGGGGTAACAACCGTGGCCAGAGTATTCACAAAATGCCTTGCAGTAGTAGCAGCACATATCAGAAGACAACAAATTCATGTCTTCCCGTATCTAGACGACTGGCTAATAAAAGCCAAGTCATTACACCAATGTGTTCTACACACTCACCAAACCATCCAACTATTACACAACTTGGGGTTCACTATCAACTATCCCAAGTCTCATCTCCAACCCTCTCATATACACCAATATCTAGGAGCTACCATAAACACCTCCACAGCCCTAGCATATCCCAGTCCAGCCAGGATAGCCAGTATACGAGCTCTTATCACAAAATTTCGAAACCAACACTCTCTTCCAGCCAGAGTGTTCATGCAGCTCATAGGCATGATGGCATCTTGCATCTTCATCGTGCCTTATGCAAGACTTCAAATGCGTCCCTTACAGGAATGTCTAGCACGTCAGTGGAACCAGGCTCACGGACAACTCACAGATCTGGTGTTGGTGGACAGCCCCACACATCGCTCTCTACAGTGGTGGAACATAACAAACTTGTCCAAAGGGCGGCCGTTCCTAGAGCCTCTTCCACAGATAGTGCTGACAACAGATGCATCACTCACAGGATGAGGAGCCCATCTACTCGGACACACCACTCAGGGCAAATGGACGACTCAACAGAAAGTGCTGTAGATCAATTACCTATAATCACAAAAGGACTCCACTAAATGTGTGGAGGAGGGAACAAGAGGCGTGGGGTTCTAGGAGCTAGCAGCCTCCAATATTAAATGTTTACCACAAAAGAGCTGCTCCTAGTGTGATAACCCAAACGAGTTACAAGAACGTCGTGAGTGTGGGCATCTCACAAAAAGTTACGGACTGGTCTCACACACAACAAAGAAGTGGACACAGGCACAGGAAAACCTTGGCAGCTTCGAACATTTAGTAATTGCAATACAGAAAATGTTGTGTATCTGCGAACATGCCCCTGCATCCTCCAATATGTGGGAATGACGACCAGAAAGATAAGAACCCACATCAATGAACACCGTAGCACGATCAGGTGTAAAAAAACTAACACTAAACTGACTCGACATTTTTCTGAAAATAATCACACAGAAACGGATCTAAGCTGGACTATACTTGAGATCATGAAAAAAAGCAGATCTGACCTCACTAGAGCTCTGCATGTTAGAGAGCAACGATGGGTTTATCGCCTACGTTCCCATGAGAAGGGCCTTAATGATGATATTCCGTGGCTACAGCTAATACGATGAAAAAGGGTCATGAATATGGCACTAACTATTCTCAGACCATGATCTACTTACCGCCCACATTCACATGCAAAGCATGGTCGGTACACACTGAGATAGTGGAAACACACTTCTGAACTCTTGTTACAGCTGACACGCCTTCAACATACTGTTTAACTGGAGGCCCATCAACATACTCCGACATCATAGTCATCCATCTTACATGGTCTCCCAGTGAACTTCTTTCAGAACTTCTTTTAGAGCATACCCTACCAATATAACCAATAAAGCAGTACTTTGCATACATCCACATCATTAGGTGGGTGCTTTCATCTTGTAACTTTTCACCTCCCTCCTTCAAACCAGTACATGGACACATTGCCATAACCACAACACGAGCTGCATTTATGGGCAATATTAGCCGCATTTATGAGCAATATAAGCCCCGGTCTGCATGATTGTATGTAATACATCGTTTTATTTTCACACGGTATCATACCAAATATACACGTGATTTTGCGCAACGCTAGCTACATCTTCCACGGGCCTTTTTTTCAAGAATGAACCACAGTTGGAAGTATCTACTAACCTCTCAGGGGAATGATATGACTGATGTGATATAAAAGAACTTGTCTCTGATACCCCTACCCCTCTCTGCCCCTAATTTTGCAGTGTTTCCACGTCAATATATAGGTTACAGACGCTCCTGCGTGCATTGACTGCCCTTTGTTTCTATCACATGGGCCACCGCCCCCTGTAACACCGAAACCTATTTAGAAAGTGAAGTGTGCGCTACATCAGCTACGTTTGCCACACAAACGACCACCCCTCTCTAATCTTTGTTTTTTTTACGAACGAACCTTAGTTGGAAAATAAAAAACCTCACAGAGGAATGATGCGGCTGTTGTGATAAAAGATCTTCTTTTATTTATTTTTACACCTTTACTCGTACGCACCGCTGTCCCCGTACTGCTGTAGCGTTACCGTGTCAACGTATAGGAAACATACGCTCCAGTACGCAATGACAGCCCCTTGTCTACATTCCATGGGCCACCGCCCCCTGCAGCACTGTAACCAACGACGTACCGCGTTGGAACACCACCAGCCCCTCAACCAATGAGGCACCTTGTATTCCCATCTCCTGGCACAATTACGCTCATATTGGCTATCCCATACCGGAAGACACGCCCCTTACATCGATCGGGTCCCCGCCCCTCCAGCTACTCTACCATTCACATTACCGCATGGGACGCCTACCCGTTTTTCCACGAATTAGGCTCCCTGTTCCATACAGTCTTGGCATACACACGCCTACCTCCGACATTTTACATCCAGGCTGTGTAGCTCTGGGACACCGGGAAACGCGCACCTGCAAGCGTTTTTTCGCTTATTACACTGATTAAGCGTCCGCAATGCACTTTAAAAGACGACGCCCGCTCCCTGCCATTCCTACATTCGGGAGGACCGGGAGCGGACACATAGGAATCGGGAACAATCCATCACGTGTGACAGTAAGAGTCTGAATGAACTGAGAGACCAGTTTGTGTTTTCTTTTCTCTCCTCCTTCACCCACTCAGTTTTGGATAGTTTACTGCTCATTATGTGTTTTGGGAGTTGTTTCTCAACCAATATGCTTTATGAAGGCTATGGTTTTCTATGTTTTCTTTTGCAGAGGTGACATAACTGTGGATTCCCTCTGCCCCTTCCCCCATGGGACAATTTGTCCATTAAATTAGGGTAAGATTGGTGGCAGCGCTGCCTGCCACCACCCTCGAAGTTTCACGAACGTGTACACAAATAGAGTGCCACTAAGTCACGCACACTTTGTTCACTCTTAGAAACCAATGCATGCATTGTTCTTCTTCTTTTGTTTTACAGGTACGGTTGACCCGACGAGTTCTATTAATCATCATTTCTCATATGTTTTTTCTGCTTTAGGCTTCACCATTGGAAGCAATTTAGAAAGTGAAGTGTGGCCTACGCCACACCCACACAGTGGTAACATCTTACCAACGATTTGTAAGAACGGAGCCCCCTTTTTTTTATTTTTTTTATTATTAGGTCCTGATGAATGCTATGGACCCAACTGGGCCGTTTTGGCAGAAACATGTCGACCATTTACTAGACGGTTAGGGGACACTAATTACCCCAATCACCGTCACATGCATTTTAATATCATATAGTTTTCAGTCACATTAAAAAACACTCCTGATTACTATAATGATTTTTAACCCCACTCACAAATTCACGGGCCCCCACTTAGTCATTTAGAAGTGCATCCTTGTCGTCAAGTGTATGCCCGCCCTCTATCAAACGAAGGTTTTAGAGGGCGAGGACTGGTCACAGCCCACACGAAGCTCAGATGCACACACGAAGCATGACACCAGGTGGTGAGTGAGACCAGTCCGTAACTTTATCAATTACCTATAACTGCTAGCAGTATTCCCAGCACTAAAATCCTTCCAACTACATGTACAGAACAAGGCTGTCCTCATCCGGACAGACAACATGACAGCCATGTATTACATACAAAAACAAGGAGGCACACATTCTCTGCAGCTGTCCCAGCTCGCACAGAACATTTGGAGATGAACCATTCCTCAGAACATATATCTACTTGCAGAACAATTTCCAGGGGTTCACAATCAGATTGCCGATCTGTTAAGTCGACAGAAACAGCAGATCCACGAATGGGAACTACATCCCCAAGTTCTACTGCCGTTTTTCCAAAAATGGGGGCAACCAGACATAGATCTGTTCGCCACACACGAAAACGCAAAATACCCAACCTTCGCCGCCAGGTTTCCCCACCCGGAGTCAAAGAGCAATGCGATATGGACGAACTGGTCAGGCAGATTTGCGTACGCTTTTCCACCTCTCCCACTCATTCCACTAGTAGTACGCAAGCTCAGGCAGCAGTCTCTCAAACGGATCCTAGTAGCTCCCACATGGGCACGCCAGCCATGGTTCCCAACACTACTGGAACTCTCTCTAGTTCCACACCAAAAACTACATCTCTCCCCGTCCTTAATAACCCAGAACCATGGAGACATAAGACACCCAGATCCAGGTCAACTGAATCTGGCGATCGGGCTCCTGAAGTCCTAGAGTTCGGTTACCTTAACCTGACATCAGACTGCATGAACATTATAAAAGAAGCCAGAAGACATACTACTAGAGCTTACTATGCTGCAAAATGGAAAAGATTTGCCATTTACTGCACTAACAATAATATACACCCACTGGATGCATCCATCCAAAACATATAATTTGCTACTTACTACACTTGCAAAGATGTAATTTAGCATACTCCTCCATACTTCTACACCTAGCAGCATTAGCAGCTTACAAAATCGACAGCACTTGTCACTCTTTAGAGTCCCTGCGATCAAAGCCTTCATGGACGGACTTTCAAGAATTATTCCTCCCACATTACCACCCTCTCCAGTATGGAATCTAAACATTGTTCTTACTAGGCTCATGGGACCCCCATTTGAACCTCTGCATAAATGCGAACTACAGTTCCTCACATGGAAAGTAGCTTTCCTTATCGCAATCACATCCCTCAGAAGGGTAAGTGAAATCCAGGCTTTAACCATACAAGAACCATTCTTACAATTACACCGTAACAAAGTGGTCCTTAGGACAAATCCCAAATTCCTTTCAATAGTCATATCTCCTTTTCATCTTAACCAATCAGTAGAGTTACCAGTGTTCTTTCCAAACCCAGACTCTGTAGCGGAAAGAGCTCTTCATACCTTAGATGTTAAAAGAGCCCTTCTTTACTACATTGACAGAACCAAATCATTCCGCAAAACAAAACAATTGTTTGTAGCTTTCTCTCCACCACATAAGGGCAACCCCATCTCCAAATCTGGGATTGCTAGGTGGATAGTTAAATGTATCCAAATATGCTACCAGAAAGGTAAACGCACACTAACAGTTTCCCCTAGAGCGCATTCCACACGCAAAATAGGGGCTTCCATGGCATTCTTAGGGAACATTCCCTTAGAAGACATTTGTAAGGCAGCCACATGGTCTACAACGCACACCTTCACTAAACACTATTGTGTTGACATGCAAGCTAAGCAACAAGCTTCTGTGGGCCAAGCTGTCCTTAAAACTTTATTTCAAACTGCTGCAACCGATACAGGTGACCACCGCTAGGGGAGATACTGCTATATAGTCTATGCTAGTGTGTGATCATGGCGAAAAACAATCAAACGATGGAGTTGATGCCCATGCGCACTATCGTCCAAGGGAGGATAGTGCGCATGGGCATCAACCTATCTCGTGACCACAAAGACTTCTTCCAAGACAACAACAACGTGCAAGCATCCAAGCCCAACACCAGATGGCGATCTACTATGCTAGTGTGTGGATCTGCAGCTCTACATGCCAAGAACAGATGCATACTGGTAAGTAGCATATTCCTTATTTTTGCCCCAGAAGCAAAAAGAACATCAGTGGCCTCACCATGAACACTGATGGTATCTACGTGTGAGCTTTTAACCGAGGAATCCCCATGGACTTGTAAATAAATTTGACCACACACAAAATCAGCCTCTTCTTGCACCGAATCAATCTGCACAGACACCTCTTTAACTGAAGGTTTAGGAACTTTAGCTTTGCAAGCAACTGCAAAGTGTCCCTTCTTTCTACATTTTGTGCAAACTGCCTTTATTGCTGGACAACTTCTGTCATTCGCTAGGTGCCCAACTTTGTCGCATCTGTAGCACCTCCTCACATTAGCAGCAGCCCTGGGGCTGTCATTTTCTTTCTTCTTTACACTCTCTTTACTCTTTTCTTTAATAAGATGAACATTAGCAACATCTTTCTCATTTGCTTTTTTAATAACTCCAACGCATTCCATGGAGTGTTCCACCTTCTTGGCAATGGCCAAGACTTCATCTAACGAAGGGTCATCTTTCAACCACAACTCATCACATACCTTTTCAATCATGCAACCAAAACTATAAATTAATCATGTATGCGCTCATCCAGCAATGCACCAACATTACAAGATGATGCAAGCCTGTGAAGGTCAGTGACATAAGTCTCAATAGATTCCCCTTCACCGTGGAGCCTTCTAGCGAAATGGTAACACTCCAAAATGGTGCTCACCTGTGGAAGGTAATGTTTGTCAAGCTTAAGGACACACACTTCATATTCATCCAAACCCTCAATATCTGCTTGAGGTTGCATAGGAAGGTGATCAAAAACGTCTTGACCTTCTCACCCAAGACAGTGCATGAGCAGTGCTGTTTTACGCTCAGCACTTAACGTTGCGCAACAAACCTTTGCATATCTCTCAAAAACCCTTCTCCATTTCTTCCACTTAATGGGAAATGTACCAGGAGTGGAAAGAAATAATGGAGGAGCTTTAATGTTTTGCATAACTGCCAGAAAATTAAAATACCAGTAAAGCAGAAACAGCAGGAATGAGGATCGCACAATACTGAGCCTTTGAGAAAAGAATGTGATGTAAATGCAACCCAATAATAAAAATGTTAAAGATAAATATAAAGTAGAAACTTTGCAAAAATTGTTAACTGTATTATGAGTCTCGCTTTGCAGTTATCCAAGCACCGGACATTGCAGACTTCAGCATCTATCGCAAGCTTAAATAAAACACATTGGTCCAGCACTCCACTCAAAGTGGCAAACAGTCTAGTTCAACAAGATTTTAGATACATGCAGCATGTCTTGTATACATTTTCTTTATTCATAATCTTCTTAAAAAGCACACAACCGTAGCTTGATGCTCTCTTCATCACAGAAACATGGTTCACCCTCACATCTTCGAACATCAAAGACTTTCTTCTTCTCACAGGCTACTCTGTCCATCATATGGATCATGCAGATAAGAAGGTAAAGGTTCCCCTGTAGAGATCTCTTTTTTTGATAAACAAATTTTTATTGATTTACAAAAGAAATACGCCAGCCATTCAGCACAACCTCTTGAAGATCCAGGATTACATGTAGGAGTATGCACAACCCACCTTACATCCAGTGTTAAAACGCAATTTCTTAAAATAAACAATCCCCTTTTTAAGATTAGAACCCCCCCCCCCCCAGCCACTTCCCCCAGACTCTGCGAAATTTCTTGGGACACCCACGAGCTTCATACATAACTTTATCTTGTGTGACGCACCAGTCCACCCCAGTCTGCCACCGCCCGACACTCTGGGGCTCAGGGCGCTTCCAGGAGACCGCGATGTCTCTCTTGGCGACCACCATAGCTGTGGTTAGAAACACCTTCTCATTCCTAGACCCATCCAGCCCATCAGTTATGCCCAGGAGTGTGTGCTTTGGGTTGTGGGGGACCTCCCACCCCAGGATTTCGGTGAGTTCTTCTTCAATTTCCTTTCAGAACCGCGCCAGGCGGGGGCAGGCCCATACCATATGCAGGAAGTCAGCTGGTTCATGACCACACCTATTACAGGCAGGGGTCGAAATGAACCCCGACCGATGGAGGTGCTCCGGGGTGAGATATGCAGTATGCAAATAATAGAGCTGCACCAGGCGCAGCCTAGCGGATGTGGTGACTGTTCTAGGAGCCATAAGGGCGTCGCGCCTATCTTCCTCCTCCAAGGGGCCAACCCATTCCTCCCAACGAGCCCGCAGCCGGTCTAAGGAAGTAGGTGAGTTGTTGATCAGTGTACGATAAATACGGGAGATGCCTCCCCTCCCCAAGTCCCCAAACATTATCTGAGCTTCGTGTGGGCTGTGATCAGGAAGTCGTGTGCCTGTAGTGAGGTATATGTGCAGGGCGTGTCGCAGTTGCAAATACCTGTAAAATTGTGAAGGGTGCAGCGAGTATCTATTCTGAAGGTCTCCGAAGGAGCGCATATGGTCCCCCACCCACACATCCCCAATTGCGAAATACCTATCAGGTTCAATGCCTTGAAGCCTTGCAGCTCATTAACGCCTTTGAGCCAGGTCCCATGCCACAAGGGTGTGCATTGGGTCAGTGTGTGTGTCCATTTAGTGTACCGCAGTGCAGCCTGCCAGGCCAATAACACGGAATGTGTCACCGCTGGTGGGGAAGAAGGAATAGGGGCCCCGTACATCATTGAGTAAATCTTGGCAAGGCCCAACTCCCCCAGCTCAAGCCTGTACACCGGGTCAGACCAACCCCCGTTGAACCAGTCGTGTATAGAGAGAAGTCGTGTGGCGAGATAATACAAGTATAGATGAGTCATTCCTGGACCCCCATCGAACAAAGGGATCCTGCAGGTAGTTAACGCCAGACAGGACCTACCCTTTCCCCACAAAAACTTATTAATCATACTATCCAGTTCACGGAACCAAGCTGTAGAAAAACACATAGGGGTGTTTTGAAGAACGTAGAGGAAGCGGGGAAGCACCTTCATTTTAAAAAGAGCCACCCACCCCATGGGGTTCAGGGGCAGCGACTGCCACTTCTGAAGGTCTGCCTTGGCACGTTTCACCAGGGGAGTAACATTGAGGGCCCAGCTCAGCTCAGGGAGCAAGGTCATCCATATCCCCAGATATTTAAAGGATAGGCGGCGCAGGGGTATGTCAGATTGCCAATCGACGCAATCCCCGGATACGTGGAGGGGAACCAAAACCGACTTGTCGGGGTTCAACCGGAGGCCCGCTCGAAGGAGTGCCGAATGCGAAGACAATGGGGACCTGACCGGGCGGGGTCCGCCAAGTAGATGAGGACGTTGTCCGCGTAGAGGGCAATCTTATCCGGTTCATTATGGGGCTATTCCCATCCCCGCACGTGTCCACACGACTACACCAGGGACGCCAAGGGCTTCATCACCAACGTGAAGAGCAGGGGGGATAGAGGACAACCCTGCCTCGTTCCCCTGCCCTGTAGAGATATCTTAAGGCTTTTGGGGCCCATGGCCAAACATATTTTGGGAGCCCATGTTCAGAAGAGATTTGAGTGTATGATCCAATTTCAGCTCTTTCATGCCCTCTTTGGCATGGTCACTGACAGTGCACTGGCATACTTGTCCAAATTCTTAATGTGTTTGCAACTAATATTAAGGGACAATGACATGTATTTTCAATATTGTAACACTTCAGCAGCTCCCTTATATTACTGCAAGTAATCTCTGGGACACCCTCCCATTTTTCGTATGTGATGGCCTGTTTGATCTAAAATAATCATTAAACATAAACACATTTTTCTGCAAAATGTCTGTGATCATTTCTCACTCATCACCCACATTAAAAATAAATTACCAGAAAATTGTATTTAAAACAATCTGTTTAAGGATTATGCAAGGTCATTAAGGCAATATCATCTGCAGAACAGAGCTGGTTCTATCAGGCGGCCCCCTGAAAGATGGCCAGATCCCATTTAGAACGTCTCTCCCCACCTGTCATCCTTTTTAAAAAAAATAAAAAAATATTGGCATTTCAGTAAAAAGTACAGCATTCACAGGTAACCAGTTCCACTTATTTCCTGTCATCCTTAAGTCCTCTTAGTCCTGCACCTTAGGGAAGCAAGGAACCCTGAACTCCATGGAGCTGCTGACAAACCATTTTTCACTCACTGCCACTCAGACCCCACCTTCCATCTCATCTACAGGCCTCCCAGGTAGAACATTGTCTTAACTGATAATTTCTCAAATCTCTTTACCATGTCATCGATCCATCATGTCTACACCACCTTCTACCTCCCAGACAACAAAAGCTCAAATAAAACAAGTGACACTTCCATCAGCCTCATAGCCACACTCAACCTGGTACAGCATGTCACCCAACCAACACACTCCAAAGGCCATATCCTCAACCTCTTTTTCCCAGCATAACCAACAATCCAATGCAAACCACCCATACCAATGAACTGGACCGGCTACTTTGCCATCCCTATCTACTTGCTCAGCTTACTATCAACAAATCAAGGTCAACCTAAAACAGAACACCAAACCTTCAGATCCTTTAAAGAGTTCTCCATAGACAACCTAATGCTTGACCTCATCTCTGACCCTACCAACTCCACGTCCGATGCCAATATCCTTCTATAGGACTTCAAAAACCTTCTGGGAAAAGTATGGGAAAATCCACCCTCAGATAAACATATTCATGTGCAAGCCAAAACCTTCCAGGAATATAAAGACCTTGCTAGCAATAAATGCCACATCAGCAAGGAAAAACTGAACTCTCGATGACCTCCTGATACTGAAGTCCTTCAGCACAACATGCAGGCACCAAGCCACCAAGAAAAGCTGAACACTCCCCACTCGGCTTGGAGAAAAGGCTGTGGTTCCATAGCAGTGGAGTCTTGGGAGTCTGAGGGGGCGTCTAATAATCGGAAAGTAAATTCTCTCATCCCTTAGAAATTGGGTGGTGTCTTAGGCCTCTGGCCTCCTTGCGGTGCAAGGCTACTGTCTCAGCCCTAGCCCATTGGATAAAGATACCAAGCCAGTGCTCCGAGCTAGGCTATTCCTGCAGTTTCCAGCGAGCTGTGACAAGTTTCATAGCTATGTTGCCAGGTCTAGGAACCGTGTTCCTGTTTTGTGTTTACGTGATCATGTGTAATTACCCAGAGCACCTCCTCCCATATTGGTGTGCCTGTGATCCCTGTAACCTAATTCATGGTGAATAGGATCGTGCTCCAGTATCCCTAGAGTGTGGAGCAGTCCCAAAGCACACTCTACTGCATTCTTAGATTTTTACAGGAAAGCATGACTGCTGTAGTGGACATAAAAAACTAGAGTCTGAAAACACCCTTGTCTGCCAAGTGTTCAGCATAATTCGTGTAGATGTGAAACATCTCCTTGAGAGTAAGCTGGGTGACACTTTTAGTGACTTTGGCACTGCAACATGTTCCATGTTAGAGTGCTTGCCACTGGGTAAGCAAAGAAATGTTGAGGAGCAATTCAGGAACTTTTATTTTACAATGTATGAGAAATAGCCCTTCACCAACCATGGCATTTGAAGTCAATGAAGCCTCACTGTGGTACTCTGCACAAGTTATAGATCCCTTCCGTAAAGGAAAATTTTCTCTGAGGTTTCAAAAGTGCTGCCTCATTTTTGACTGCTTCAATAACTCTGAGGGCATATGCGCCCAGTTCAACGCATATGTTGCAGAACCTGTCACAGAGAATCACATTCTTCAGGTGCACCAGTATTGGCATGGAAAGCTATGCCAGTGGCCAGAGTTAGCAAATTGTGTATTGGCTATTTCGGCATTGCCTGTCTCAAGTGCCAATGTTGAGAGGGCCTATTCACAGATAAAAGTTTACATGAGAAGGAAAGAGTGAACTTGCAAGACCTAAGACGCACTGAAGAAGTATTGTATGGTGTACTACAATAAGTTTGATTTGTAAAAATGCATTTGGACCTCATATACACTGTACGTACACTGTCTATATACCATGCAATATCAGTGCAGAAAGCAAGCAATAATAAAAGCAAAATGTTCCATAAACACCGGAAAAACACTCTTTCTGTTGTTTTTAATGGCGCAAAGATATGTAACCACTGTTTTTTTAAGGTATTGAAATCACTGGAAAACACTGAAAAAACCCCACCAGAATTTACCAAAAATAGAAACTGAAAACAGGAAAGCCTACATATACCTCAGGCTCACTCCCAGGGTGACACATCTGGTACAGGTGTCAGCAGCAGTAGGGAATATGCGGAAGTATGTGGGAATTTCCACCTAGTATTCCGAGAGACCCTCTGTGAATATGCCAGGGCCGTATCGCATTCTTTATCATTAAGTGGGCTGCCAAAGTCTGTTTCCAAGGTGTCTTATAGGGAATGCGGCGATGTCGGTGTGTGCGCAATCTTTTATTAGGTGAACTGATTAGCTTGTGGCCTGCCTCCATTCCCCTACTCACCATTTCAAATGCCTCCTTCATTCAAGGCATCTTCTCAGAAGCTCCAAAGACAGGTCAGATCCTCCATTCCGAAAGAAATCTAAACTAGACCCTGATGACTTTACAAACTACAGACCCATCACTCTCCTACCATTCATCGGCAAGACTATTGAAAAAGCGAACTACGCACAACTCCAAATCACATTAATGGTAACCATCTTCTGCATGACTACAAATCTGGATTACAATGATGGTGCAGCGTGGAAACTGTTACGTTACATGTCGTAGACGATGGCCTCCTGACTACAGAGGAAGATGATCCCTGTCTCCTGTTATTGCTGACCTTCTCTGCTGCATTTGACACAGTTGAGGATGCTACTCTCATCTACACCCAAGAGCTTAAAATGTGATTCACCTGCAGTGCCCTTCACTGGTTCTCTTCCTATCTTTCTAACAAACACCAGTTTGTTCACATGGGTAGCTCACAGTCCCTAAAGACCCCTATCACATGAGGAGTCCGCTAGGGTTCCATACTGTCAACTGTCATCTTCCAACGAGGCTCTACTCACAGATAACAGCAACAGTATTCGCCAATATGCTGATGATGAACAATTCTCCTTGAAAGTCTCCTTTACTTCAAACAATCTGCATCCCAGCACTGACTGCACCTCATCCATGTCTTGATGCCCAGCACCTACCTGAAGCTTAACCCAGCCAACACAGAATTCCTGTTCTTTGCAAAGAACGACCAGTAGGAAACAGTACAAACCTAGCTCAATTAAGGAACCTTGACGTATTCACCCCAAACTTTCATCAAATGCCAAATCACTTCAGTTCACTTCGGGCACTAACCTCACCCTCAAAGAACACATTGCCAAAAAACAGCCTGATACCAGATTTCTATTCTAAAGAAAGTGAAATATTTTCTTCCTGAAAGCGATATCAGAACTGCTATTCAAGACCTCATATTCTCAAATTTGGTGGTAACCGCTTGCTTCATGACCTCCCAGACTCCACACTGACACGCCTTATGGTCATTCTAGACACCGCAGCATGTCTCAAGATGGACATGAAGAAATATAATATCACCACCATCTTGAAATTTCGTCAGCTACCCTTACTGATCTGCACCATGTTCAAAACCAGCGGCATCATTTACAAAGCCAGAACATTCAGTATCCCCGCTTATGCTGCTGTCAAGCTCACCATTTCTGATGACTTGACTGATTGGTGGCTCTTGGCACTTGCAAAGTCAGGACGCCATCAGACTGGAGATCAAGGAGTGTAAACAAGTAACAGGGCAGCAGGCCTTTTGACTCTGTAAAGTGTTCATCTGTCTTTTGGCTACATTTTTGCTATACAAATACCACATGCATGCATACATGCACTCCTGAAATAAGGGTTTCTTTGCAGTGCAGTGTGTTGCAGATGGGGAATGAACTGAAAGATTAAGAAATTATAAATATAGTATGGTGAAAGCTTGAGTTTAGTGGCCTAAAGTTAACAAGCAATCGAAATTAGTAAATTTCTTGGAATTTGTGTGGGCCACACGACTGTTGTGATGCTGAACAGGCTTTCACATTTCATTATAAACTAAAGAAATGATACAGTAAAGGTGGAGAAATGCAGAATGAGACTCTGTTTTGTGCAATAGAAATAATGTCAAAACAAGTCTGTCTATAACTAGGATGTCACTCTTGAGAATAAATAAAGTGAATCATTGTAGAAGTAGACCAGAAAACATTGTAGTCATTGACTTCATTGGATATTTATTGAAGCAGGCATAAGAATGGGACTGGAACAACTCTGTCTGATCGTCATCTTCAAGGTTGCTTAAGTCACGAATAGCCAAAAATGTACGTTTCCCGATTTTGCATTAGCTCAGAAACAATTGGCAGCCCCCTACGTGGCAGCCACTTTCCAGGTTGAAAAATGTAAGATTTTCATTTAAAGACATTTTTTATTTGAGAAATAGATTCATATTTCACCGTGCCTTGCCTTATGGTCCATCCTGAGCTCTGTAGTTAAGACTATTGAGGAGGGGCTTCCTAGAGTCCAGTTGTCGTATGGTGGACACCAATCTGATATTCTTCAGTCATGATACCAGCTTGCATTGAGATGAGTTGCAGGAAAGCTGGAGCAGATCAGATCTCGGGCTTTTCCTGAAGCACCAGTAGTTTAGTTCTGCCCTCTTGTTTGGGGTTGGTGCATTCCACAGCATGGTGCTCTGCACTCCTAGTGTCCTGCCAATGTGTTTTCACTCTTTGAATGTTTGTTGTGTGATTTTGGGTGCTACTGCTAAACCTAGGATCCTGCTAGCACATGATATTCTAGTTTCTGTAGATGTACTGGCCCTTTATCCCAGTAGGCCTTTTTGACAACTTAGACTAATTTGAAATAGATATTTACATCCACTTGGAGCATCTCTGCATGTCGAAATACTTTCTGGTTGCCTTGCTTTAAAACATATTTGCCTCCTGCCAACAACTTTCAAATTCAATAAAAAATTAGCTTTATTCGTTTTTTAAGAAGACCACTATAAAAATGAAATGCATTGAACAGTTTCTCTAAAAAATAAAACAAATCCACTAAATATGCCCAGAAGTGAGTCCTGTGATCAATGTGCCACACAATTCAAGCTCTACCTTATGGACTGAACTCAGTAGGTCGAAGCCAATCTGGCCCTCCTTGAGTTCCCTTCTGGAGGGGACCAGTTCCAGCAGTTTGGGCTTGATGGTTCCTTTTGGAGCAGGACTTACACGGATTTGTATATAGCTATGCATATCTGTCTAGAGTTACATTGTGGGTGAAAAAAGTAGACAAGAATTTGGCTTTAAGCATATATCACTATGTACTTTGTTGCAGTAGACATAATAGGTATGTCCAGAAGTGGGTCCTATGATCACTGCGCCACAGAACTCAGGCTGTACCTCACTTACAAGGCCTACATAGGCTGATACAGGGCTGAGGTTGCTTGTTTTCCCATCTAGAGGAGAACTGGGCTCAGCAATTCAGGCTGAACTTTTCCCACTGGAGTTTGGACCAAGTCTGATTTGCTTGTGGCAGGTTTCTGTCTAGAGGAACATAGTGGGCAGAAGACTAAGATCTGAGCAATCACTAGTGGCTGAGATGAATTGCATAATTTTGCTATTTTTGCAGCATATGACTATCTATGTTGACATTAACTTAGCCAAGGTTACAGAGGTGTGGGTTTGGAGTGAGAAATACATCAGCGTTTTGTTCATCCCCCAAACAGCAAAAGTTAAATTGTCAATTTTTCCTTGTAACAGGCCAGAATCCCACTATATCCTCGACTAGCACCAGTAGGTCATGGTGCCGAAAGATTCCAGGGTGACACGTTCCTTAAGAAATCGGCGCTTGATCCATCAGATCCCCAAAATTATCGCCTGATAATACTAAAGGCTATGCCCTACTCTCCCCGTGCTGCTGCATCGCTCTTGCTTTTTCCCGTGGTTTTTGAGTGCCTTCTTGCTTTTCCCTCATTATCACTGCTTTCTTCTTGCTTTTCCCCTGCTTTTTGAGTGCCTTCTCCTTGCTTTTCCCTCGTTGTTCAGTGCTTTTCCCCTGTTTTTAGGTCTCGTGCCTAGCGTTGCAGTGCGTTGCAGTACTCGTGCAGCGCGAGACTTCTTGTAGGGGCTTCTGAAAGCTGACCACACGCTCGTGAGTGTGGTTTTGTCATTGTTACAGGCTATTGGGCATTGCGTGAGTCTTTCTAACAAAGACAGCATGCAATTGGGCAAATGCGGGCGAATATCCCGCATTTGCCCCGCCCATGGCCTATTGGTGTCTGTTACCCGCACGGCCGACATCTGTTTTGCATTACCGTGGCCAGACTCGTGCGCCATAATGCAAAACAAATGGCCTGCTCCCTCACACAAGCGCGCGTGCTCTTGCGCACCACTCCTTGTTTGTAGTTTATTGAAACTGGCAACAGCTTTATGATCAAAACTCTGCACCTTGCCTTTCCCAATAACTGCTATTAAGATATAAATTGTGAACAGATAGCCACCCCACTCAATAACACTCATTGTAAATCAGATGAGTTATGCCAAAGTCGCTCACTGTGATCGGTTCAGCCGATCAACAGATACCAGGGAGAGGGCGACTCGCATTTAGTTGGAAGCCGAGACCAGCCTCGGCTATAAGCCCAAACAAACATCATAGACGCAGTCAATATTCCACTCATACTATTCCACCCATACCTTTCAGCACAAGACAATGCTGGGAAAGCCTATATTTTCACAAAGGTGCATTTTTACAGTGGAAGAGTTCTGTAGTATTTAATTTTAACTACATGCAGTGGGTTTCTAAATGGGCATTACAAAGGACCACATACGCATGCTTGCGTTTGTGTGTTTTGTAAATAACATTTAAAAAAAAAAGTTAATAAATGAATTTTGGTTCTGGTTGAAATCCTCAAAATCAAGGCGATTCGCCGGTTATGGTTACTGATGCACACACATTATAGCTCGCACCAGTCTCCATCTTGTTATGCCGTTAGCTCTGTTTTTTGTTTCTACGGCGTCATCAAATTGTTGTTTTGAACATGGCAAACGGTGTGATTTAGGGTGTGCGTAGGGGCTAGTATGCTCGCTAGAAACCAGATGAGACTTTCAGCTGGAGTATTTATCTTTGAACTCCTTCCATCTTTAAAATGTTTAATGCGTTTTGTAAAATGCACACCTGCCAAAACACATGGCCTCCCGGTGAGGAGGCAATATCTCATGGTGGAAGAGAACATGAGCTGGAAACCCCTGTGCAGAGTAGTTTTCCAGCTCCTTTTTGAACGTTGAGTTCATGGAGGAGTTCTGCACGCTTGCCATGATATTGGCAGCAGCCTCGAAAGCCTTTAAATTGGGGTTTGGAGTCAATTCTCGGCACAAAACATTGGCTCCTCTTCATGACCCCTCCACATGCTTTGTAAATGCAATGCTTACGGCCCCTCCACAGACACCACCCTTTTAATTCCCCACCTCCTCTCACAGTGAAATGTATCTGAAAGTTAACAGGTCTGAAAATGATAACGATAAGATCCAGCAGCCATGATAGCAGCAAAGGTGCGACACAACCTATACCAGTATGTAGCATGTGGAAAGAAAAACAAGTACATACTTACTGTACACAGTTACATATAAACCTACAATCAAACAAGCATTGCCATAGCCAATAGGTCTCGCCTTTGGGACCTTATAAGTGTTTAGCCATGCAACAGTTAATGTTGTTGCAGTAAGGATATTGTGCTGCATAACTAAATACTTTTAAGGTCCCAAAGGCGAGACCTATTGGCTATGCCAATGCTTTTTTTTTGCTCTGGCTGTTCTGTACCTGTTTTGTGGCCCCGTTCTGATTAAAGAAGTGAGGATGATCCAGGGCTGCCCCGAAAACAGAGCACGAACCGGCCACTGTTTCAATGTATTCTCTCCCTCCTACCAATTTGCATGAGTTATTGAACTTGCCTGTTCTTAAGGTTTGACATTTATAAATTCACATATCCCCTCTATGACATTAGTTCAAGGAGTCTGAGGCTCCTGGTTATTCCATTGGATTGTGATACATTTATATATACGAAAGCCAAAAAACACAGTTCGTTGCACATTTCTTTAACCGCAGACTTCTTGAGTCCTAACGAAGGTGCTCTAGCGCCCCCATTTAGTAATTCAAACAGAAATCTGGGTCAAGTCAAATATACTGTACTCTTATGCGGGTAGCCAGTCCCTTCAGCATACCAGATTTCTGCTGTTCAGTAGCACTGTTACTTATAGAAGCTGCTGTTACCCAATTTAATTTTTCTTTCTTTACTGACCTAGGAAGGATGAGGAGCTAAACCATCCGTGGTGGGATTTCAATTTATGACCTCCCGTGAGAGCTTAACTCACTGAGCTATCTTGTTTATGACCTGCTATCAGAGCTTAACTCACTGAACCAACTTGTTTATGACCTGCTATGATAGCTTAACTCACTGAGCCATCTTGTTCATGGCCTGCTATGAGAGCTTAACTCACTGAGCCATATTGTTTTGTTTGTCTACAGTTATGCTGATATCTAGCAAGCAATTACCGAGTATTTTAGGGATCCTTACAGCCTGCACACCATTAATATTTGCAGTGTTCTGTTCTTGATAGATTTTCTTGTGTCAAACTTTGTAATGCATAAACTCTAATTATGCCTAAATGTTAACCTATTGGCATGTTTGAATGCTTGTTGCTGTGTTTTTAGTTAAGTTTCATGGTAACATGCCCAAAATCCTGATTTTGCGCTTGGACCCAATTTTGGCAGGCACACTTTCTTACATTCAGTCCCCGGCGACATTATCTAGTGTGCTCATGCCCATCCTTGACACAGCCTTGGCATGATGGCATCTCCCTTTACTGCCAATCCTCGATTTCTTTAGCCTCACTTGCACATATGTCAATTTATCCTATTTTATTTGGCCTTTCTACCTGCCTCGAATCCGGAATCATCACGAGTGTTGTTCTCTGCTCAGAATCCCATCTTGCTAAAAATACTCTTTTCGGGAGTGTAACAATAATAGATCTGTTGGCTTCAAAAGACTTTACATTTTTCCAGAGATTTTATTTACATGCCTTAAGAAAGCCAAACTGTTGTTTGTTCTCACCTGTGTGCAAATTAATTAGCCACAACCTGCCAGGCCACATTTCTTTAGTCCACAAGTGAGTCTGACAGGAAGCTTAATAAGTTAGCAACCAGTAGCCAACTAATTTCCTTGGAAAGGTGTAAGCCCTGCCCTTCAGTCTTTCTTGAAATCTGCCACAGATCCATCTTTGGGACAGTTTGGTCTCGGGGTCTCCAATGAAACCCGTACCTTATGGGACGCCGTCCTGTCAGCCCTCGTAACAATGTAGCTTAGGCTTTATTGTTGATAGAGTTTAGACCACTCTCCCTTCAGGTATTGCACTGCTCACTTTCCCTCTTGTCACAGGTCTGGCAACTGGAGTTAATTTAGTTTGTGATGCCTCCTAGGCAGATGCCTACTTATTCATATACTATCTTCTACATACTCTGAAGCAAGGCCACTCAGTCACTAATTGTAGAGAAGGTATATATCTTATACAAACATATATTTCTAAGCACACAAATGCCCTGACACCTAGGCGCTGAGAAAACCTGAAATACAGCATCGAAAGTCATCCTTGGTACTTACTGTTTAAAAGCCGAGTTTTTAACTTTTTAAGTAGAGCCTGGGCAGCACATGCGCTGCTCTGTGAGGCATGCTGTACTCGGGTATGGCCTTGAAGCTCCGCCCACTCCCTGCTCATCTTTTCAATTGCCTGCTGTCCCTTCTAAATGAGTGCTTCTGATTGGTTAATAGGTTTGTTAGTCCCTCCTTAGCAACTCCATGTCTGCATTTCTAACCTCCCATGAGGACTGGACTTTTTACTTGTGTAGTAGCACGGTATGTTTATTTAGTCCATGAGCAGTATTTTCTTGAATTATTTTGTCCTACTGCGGACACAACTTTCCTGCAAGGTCTTTGAAGATGTGCACGAGGCACCTTCAGGTTCGAGACCGGCAGCCGCTTAATTCTTTTGTTATGCGCGGCTGCCGAAGTATACACAAACATACTCACCCGGTTATGTTGTAAAATCATTCCTGTCTACCCCCCCCCCCCCCCCCCCCCCCGTCGTCGGATTTCCTCTCGGCACCATTGCAGCATGTGTGAGAGAGAGGGGTAGGTTAATAAAAACATGATTATGCACTGCTATAATTAAAAAGTTCACTACTAACGAATTAATTGTAGCCGTGCATACCTGTAGTTTTATTTTCTCCTAACTTTCACTGGTTCCATGGTCGTGACAACATTGCAGGCTGCATGGGGCGAAAATCCAGTTACACTTTGCTTATAAGGTCTCACATTTGCAAAACTTTAAACTATTGGCATGGTAAATAACAATGCCTTTAATGTATCTGTTTTAAAAAGCCAACACAAATACAAGGCATTGTCATTTACAATGCCAATAGCTGAAAGCCTCGCAAATGCGCGACCTATTGCATTGCAAATGCTTGTTTTAAGAGCTTCCTTCTTGCTTTTCCCTCATATTTATTGCTTTCTCCTTGAGTTTTCCTCCGTTTTTTGAGTGCCTTCTCTTCCTTTTTTCTCGTTTTTACTGCTTTCGCTACGTTTTCCCCCTCTTTTTTGAGTGCCTTCTCCTTGCTTTTCCTTCTTTTTTCACTGCTTTCTCCTACTTTTCCCCCATTTTGAGTGTTTTCGCCTTTCTTTTACCTCGTTTTTCACTGCTTTTACCCCCTTTTTGAGAGCCTTCTCCTTGCCGCTCCCTCTTTTTCACCGCTTTCTCCTTATTTTTTCCTCATTGCGACTGAATGAACAGATCCGCGAGAAGTAACTCCAGTGCCTTGAGACCCTCACGGGTGATTTGCTGTGCTTTATAAATCCTTATTGATTGATTATTGATTGAAAGATACTAGAGAAGGCAGCCACAATTCATTTTCAGGCAGCCTTTGACACCCTCAAGCACCCATTGTTGCTGAATAGACTATCAGGGTTATGGCTTTGGCAGATGCTGGTGAAAACCTTTAAAGTAGAATGCAAAGTGCTTTTTTCCCCTCTTTATCTCCCTTTCTTTTGTTTATATATAACCTTTTCAACAAATACTGGTCAACTTTGGTCTCCGTTTTCACATCTATACTGTTGACAAAAGAATGTTCTGCTTGTATGCCGATGGTGTCCAATGTTCTGAAAGTTGCAGAAACGTCCTGTGTGTTCATTGATAAATAAGAGCAGATTCAGCTTGAAATCCTCCAAAACAGTCACCCATTTTAGGTTTTACGTGCTGTACAAAAGTACTGGTTGATTGATTGCACAGTTTGGTTAATAACCATAGCTTATTTAACCATAATTTGGTAATCGGGGGCATATCAGCTGCTTTCCATATGAGATCATGGCGTGGTTCCATACCATCTGATGTGGACATTTGAAGCTCTTAAGAGACCTTAAGTATTGGAGCTGCATTTTGTAGTAGATTCCATGGATCATTATAGCAGTCACTCACCTGCAGATCTTCAAACCCCTGAGTAGCAAAGAGGCGCCATATAGCACTGGTCCTGGATAATAACAGTCAGTTTCTCCATAGCGTAGATGGACCATACCTGTCCCCACCACATATTTGAAAGAAAATGCCAGCCACCCTCCCATCGATTAAAGCTTGGTCTCGTAATTCAGAAGGCTGATCGTTATCAGGCTGGGCGGGTGGGTGGGGCGTGCAAGCCCAACGCCTCTTGGGCTTCCTGGGGCATGCAGGCAGCAATTTTCTTGTCTAGATGAATGAAATGAAGTCGGAGCGGGAAGCCCCTGTGATACCTTATTGCTTTGCAAATGGTTAGTAACGTCTTTGAAATCCTTATGGTGAGCCAGTGTATGGGCTCCATCGTAACCTTCCTTTAACCCTAGACAGCCCCTACAGGGATCAATAGGGACTCAGCATAGTATCCTACGTCAACAACACTCAGCTCATCCTCTCCCTTACCTAGGAACCCAACATAACCAGACACAGTTTCCAGGAAGGAATGAAGGACGTCCTGGATGAGCAGCAGCTGCCTGAAGCTCAACTTGGTGAAAACAGAAGTCCTCATCCTCGGATCCACTCCCTCTGCGTGGGACGACACCCGGTGGCCCCTGCCCTCGGCAACCCTCCCACACCCACGGACCATGCCGCAACCTCAGCATCATACTCGACTCCTCCCTCACCATGAACCGACAGATCAGCGCTGCATCTTCCACATACTTTAACACCCTCCGCATACTCTGTAAGACCTTCAGATGGATCTCCCCCGAATCCAGAAAGACTGTTACCCATGCACTCATAAACAGCAGACTGAACTACTGGAACGCCCTCTATGTCGGGATCAACAAATCTCGACTCCACAAACTGCAGACCATCCAAAACACTGCAGCCAGACTCATCCTCAGCATCCCAGGACAAGACCACATCACCCAGCACCTACGAGACCTCCGCTGGCTCCCCGTCGAAAGGAGAGTGACTTTCAAGCTGCTCACACACACCTACAAATCCCTTCACAACACTGGACCACAATACTTCAATTAAAGAATCTCCTTCTCCACCCCCAAGAGAAACCTCCGCTCTGCCGACCTTGCCCTGGCCGAAATCCCTCCCATCCGCAGAGCCAGGACGGGAGGAAGAGCCTTCTCCTACATCCCGGCCAAGACCTGGAACAAACTCTCCCTCAGCATCAGACGAGCCCCCACACTGTAAGCATTCAGGAAGATTCTCAAGACCTGGCTCTTCGGATGAAATGAAATGAAATACCAGTATTTGTAAAGCGCACAGCTACCTCCCGCGCTGGGAGCCCTCGGGAAGATTAAGCGAGCTATTGCCCAGAGTCACATGGTGCTGGGCTAACCTGCTACCGGCACCGGGGATCAAACCGTGAACCCCTGTAGACCGGAGTCAGACGCCCTGGCCGCTGCGCCACACCTCTTCCACATGACTCGGACCTGCCTGAATACCCCCCCCCCCCCCCCCGTGGCTTGTGACCCTTACGGGTGAGTAGTGCGCTTTACAAATCCCTTTTTGAGTGATCGATTGAACACCTCAACCAACAATGAATATTGAATAAAATATCAGCATTCCCTACATTTTAAGCAAGTATGATTTCCAAATGGGGCATCCTAGCATATATTATTTCAGGCATCTTAACTTCTTGACCAGTATTCCCCACGTTAAGCTTCTGCTGTCATTAATGCTTATGGTTACAAGTATGACATTATGATATAAGCAGGGTCACTGGAACTACGCACCAGGGGAGGGCCAAATTATGTGGCAGGATTGAGTAAATTATGCTACAAGAAAAAACAAATTATACAGCGTGGTGCATCACATTTTATATTAGTATTACTTCATTATCTTGTCATTTTGACACTTGTTATCACTGTCTGGGGATTGGTTGCACCTTATTAGTGCCAGTTTAACACCCTTTTATAGTAATAAGCAACAGAAAGGTGAGCAGTCAGGCTTTGCAAAGAGTCAAGTCAGTCAAGTCAGAGAATTTATATAGCGCACTACATACCCAGAGGGTCTCAAGGCGCTTAGGGAGGGGTGGGGGATGACTGCGTAGGAGCAGAAAGGACGCTCCCGTGGTCAAGGAAACCAAATGTGGGAAAAAGAAACTCAAATAACGTGTCGCAACACGCAACAAAAACAACAAAGCAAATATCTAATGCGCGAAGCGCCGTTAATCACCTCTACAGAGTCGACCATAAAGCATACACAATCAGATCGGAAGATGGCGCGCAAAGCGTCCTATAACAATTAATAAGCAGAAGTCTAAAGAAAAGACTAACAGTACTTTACAACCGTTATCAAAATCAGTGAAATGAAAAAAAAACAGGAGAAACACTTATCTCGGCTGCGTAGCAGCGAAGAAAGAGGATGGGAAGTCAGTGGAGCCAGAATATGTTGGTCTGCAGCATCCCTGATTGGAGGTTTCATGGGAAACGTAGTTGTTATATGTTGTTTTGGCTGCTATGATTAAAGTGAAGAGAAAATGGCATAATCCCCGCCTCCAGTCCTGACATAGAATTTGCTTTCTCATATCTATCACATTAAAGCCAGAAGAACATCTCTCATTATTTTCTGGGGCATTGATACTACTGCTTGTAAGGGGTTAGCCTTTTTATAATCGTTCACAGTGTTCTAATAAATGACAAACCATACTCTGTAATCTGACTTTATATTGTTCACTAATAAAAGAATCCCAAACCCTCCATTTTTTCAAGACATTTGAGTGGATAAATATAGTGGGGGTGGTGCAGCCATTGCCTGGCGGAAGCCCCTGTTCTAAAATAGTTTCTCTAGCACTTAAAGGCTCTTGGAGTCTGCCAACATATTATAAGTATACAGTGGCACTTGGCATCTTTCCGCCTATATCCCACCTTTAGTACCCTGCTGCAGCACATGTATACCACTTTTGCCGTCTTATTCATCCAGTGAAATAACTTCTTTTCAGTGAAAGAGTGGTATCGAGGCAGTGGGGTGGATAAAAAATCTGACTGAGAGCACCTTAATGCCCCTTTTCACCATCCCAGAATGGTTTGCCTAATGTTAAAGGGTGCTTTGGGTGCTTTGCACACTCTTATAGGTTGCCTTTGACATGTTCCCACTTATATTGCACTCAAAGGCTTTGCTGAACTGCATGTAAATGATGCTTCCTTGATCCTAATCTTGATCTCTTCTTGTTCAGCTAGTATAATACTTTATTTTCAAATGAAGCCTTGGTTTTGTAATGGCCTTCACTGATTAGTGGGACATTTTACAATCAGTAAAGGACACAGAATCCCTGGGAATTGTTTGATCCAGTGATCCTTTCATGTCTAATTGAGAACCTCTACTTCCACAGTACATTGCCTTCTCCACACCTCTATGGAGAAATTATTTAGACCTAAATTGCATGTTAATTTAATCAGCGCTGCTCTTCATTAACCTTGAGATACAGTTTAGGTATACCAAAAATAATGCCAAAAATTTTTCAGTTGTTTTCCTTCTTCCGTGATTCAACAGTTTGAAAAAGGACTAATTTTCATATAAAAATGCAATTGCTGTATGTTACATTACTTCAATCTTATTGCAACATCCCTCCTTTGTAGTTATTATATCTTGTAGCTCTTATGCTGGCTTTTCAAATCCACCCCAGTACCTACATTTCCTTCCCACAGTAGACCATCCTCTTCCTGAAAAGATTTCACAGAATTCAATGCATCGTGTCTGTTCTACAGTCAACACCACTTCATTTTGGCAAGATTATGAACCTGTTGCATCTTTCGAACTACAGGCCAGTTTTCGGCACTCATAGGGAATGGAGCCCAAAAACCATAATAATGCATCCCAGCTCCTGCCTTTATTACAGTGAGTAACTTTTTTTTCTGGAGATCTTTTTTAATGGCTCCTCTATGAATCTTATGAATTGGGGCTGAATGAGCTTTCCTCTTTTGGGCCTCCTTATTAACATTTAGTGCGAAGGCATTGTAAAAGGACATCAATAAAACCTCTGTTGGGTGTAATAGAACAAATAATACCCCATTTGTAATGCCTACAGCCAAAATTATGCAACTCTTCAAAAAATTATTTTTGCCACTTCACATTTTTAATTGTTTAAGAGTTTTACAAGAAGCTTCCAGTGTGCGTTATAGCACTCCCATTAAAAAATGTTTGTATCATGTTCAAATTAAGTTGAACACCACTCTCCTAAAAATAGCCTCCAAAACATTTTTTTAAAATTTCTTTTTATATGTGGATGTACAATTCTGATCAGAGCAATCACTATCAATACAGATTCATGGGTATTAGACGGGTCCTTGTATTTACATATAAATATAAATACTCCAGCTATACACGATACCTATTGAACAACTTTTTAAAAAGTTCGCTGAGAAAACAAACCTTTCAGATACTAAAATACATTATTATGTTCAAAGACTAAACCCCATCAAATCTTCAACAAAATAATGTACCCCCATTTCTCATTAACAAGTGCCAGTTTAGACTAAGTCAACCAAAAATGGTACCATAATTTACAAAATTGTTTGTGTTGCATGAGGTTACAGTGAATAGATTCTGACTTTCTTTAACCCCTTTCATTTTCTTAAGCTATTCCTAGAAGCAGGAATGAGCTTTGACCTTCAGCTATTTATTTATTTTTATTTAAGCAACTTGTAAAGCGTGCAAATACCCTTAGGTGCAGTTGACTCATTGGTTGAAGAGCCAGTTTTTTACTTACTTCCGGAAGGCAAGCAGGGGGGAACTAGTCTTGATGTGATGGGGGATCGTGTTCCATATTCTGGTAATGGCGACAGTGAATCTTCTGTCGCCCCATGAAGCTTTCTTGGTTCGAGGGACAATCAGCAGGTTCACTGATGATGAGCGTAAGGGTCTGCTGTGCATGTAGGAGTGGAGGGTTTTCTTCAGAAACTCGGGTCCTGTATTATGGATTGCCTTGTATGCGATGCATAGCGCCTTAAACTTGGCTCTACTTCTAATGGGTAGCCAGTGGAGCAGTCGCACCACCTAGGATATTGGTTTGAACTTGGGGGTGCCTGACAGAATCCTGGAGGCTGCGTTCTGCACCAGTTACAACTTATTTAGGACCCTTTCCTGGGCATTGATAAGTGGACCATTACAATAGTCAACCTTCGACATGACCAGTGTGCTGATAGGAGTTCTACCGGCACTGATTGGGAGAAAAGGTAGGAGTTTTTTATCATCCTGAGGACATAGAAGGATGAGGAGACAACTGCATTGGCGTGGTGTGTGAATGACAGCTTGTTGTCAAACATAACACCCAAATTTCTGACCTTTGAGACGGGGGACGGAGGTGATCCTAACTTGGCTGGTCACCAAGTAAGGGAACAGCTAGGGGAGAGATTACCAAAGATCATCACCTCCATCTTGTCTGAGTTTAATTTGAGGCAGTTATTTGCCATCCATGCACTGATGGCCAACATTCCCTCTTGAAAATTTGCCGCAACTGCCCCTCCGTCATTGTGTATTGCTAGTACCAGTTGCGTATTATCGGCGTACGACGTTAGGCCCATACCGTGGGATTTGATGACCCTCGCCATGTCCGACACGTATATATTAAATAGGGCCGGACTAAGCGATGATCCTTGCGGCACACCACACGGGAGCCCAAATGGTGGAGAGTTGAAGTCGCCGAGAGTCACTAGTTGAGTCCGGTTAGATAGAAACGAGGACAGGAGGGCCGTGGCCCTATGTCTGATGCAGATGGCTGAGACACGGTCGATCAGGGTGGCATGGTCAACCATGTCGAAGGCTGCAGATAAATCCAACAGCACAGCTTTGCAAATAAAAAAGGGATGGTGCCATCAACATTGAAATGAATATCAGTTTTTGACATCTCAGTGGAATTCCTCGTAAAGGACAGTGGCCCAACAGGACAAGAAAAGGACTTTCGGCGATTCTCATCTGCTATTGATCTTCTAAATATTTTGAAATAAGAGTTCAAAGCCTGTCCAGTCCAAATGATATGGGATCAATCTCCATTGTCTATGGCGTCGCATCTAAAATAGTGATTAGGACACCCAACGCTTATCATATTCTAAATCTGTAGGGTCCTATAGATCAGCCATTTGGAATAAATGAGCATTTTATGAAAATGTGCCCCTCTTAAAGTCATGAAATTGAACTTGTTAACTTTTTTCCATATATCTTGGGTCAATACAATATTTCCCTCTTTACCCATATATTAGAAATCCTATGGTAAATATTGAGTTCTTCTACTCCAGATCCCTAGTTTCTTCATATAAGGGGTATTAATTAAATTTGCCAGGAGTTCCTTTCAATCTAATAGGATTTAGCAATCCTAGGTGTTAAAACTTGACCTTAAGAGCCTTATATGACCAATGTATCGCGTAAACTACGACTCAGGTGTAGTTCTACAAGGGTTGCTTTCCCACCCTCAGGTAGCACGGGAGAACTCAGTTCAGTGCACCAGAGCTGAATGCGAAAGACACACTATTGTAGTCCCGCAGAACCCCACCCAGTACCTTGTTCTGTTAGAGGTATTGCTTTTGGGTTACTAACAATCCCTGCAACAGAATCGGGGTACCACAGTAACAGAAACAAACTTTTTTAGTTATTCACAATATCAAAGTCACACTGTACTTAAAAGAATAGGCCCTTTTAACTATAAGCAAATAATTCAAACAGGGCAAACCTGTTTTTCAGCAGATCTAAAAAAAAACTGTATATGATATCATAAAACCAGAAAGAAGGCATGTTGTGAGCAATGATCATAAAATGAACATTTCTAACATGTTAAACATTGTTATTTAAAACCTCATTCATTAAGGAGAAGAGACACACTGCATACCTTGTTGACAGCAAGAGCTGTCGTTATTGATGGAGGGCTTGACGCAGTGTTCCCTACAAAGGGCAAATGGGCTGCAGTAGCACCCTCCCTACGGGACTCGGCTTTATCAGCAGCAGGCGAGATGTAGCATCTTCGAAGTGCACTGGCAGGAGGTGAGACTAACTCTCTGGAAGAATCTTGTGCTGTAATCAGGACGAAAGACCTCTCCTGACAAGTGGCAGCCCTTATATACTAAATCTTATCAAAGATTGGAATTCCTGACATAAGTTTAGGAATGTCTGACATAGATTATGTGCATAAAAAGGTGTGTCCCAGATGTTACCTTATGAACATACAAGGTGAAAGGATGTCAATTAAAACTAAGCTATTTTGGTTATATGTCTGTATTTGTTCTTATTTGACCTTGATATGGTGATAAGTAGACAGTTGTACCAGACTGATTTTGCATCAGGTGTTATATTTATGTTGATAGCCAAATGACTTGACACTTTCATGGTCCTTAGAAAGATACAGTCAGACGACATCTGTGTCAGTAGCAGACATGACATTGATTCTGCATAAATTGAGGAAAATGGTGACTCCCATTACCCAAGATTAAGAAGAGGGCAACTTCCATTTCCTAAAATTGATTTGTTTCTTAGTTAAAAAATGGAGTCGGACCTTTAGGACTTTACATCAACTGTAGCCAAAACGTATTAACCTCCATCAGGGGTTCCATTTCGGTCCATGACTTACATTAATAATTTATCAAAAAGTTAGTTTGTTTCTTAAGGCTATTGACATTCCACCTGGATACTATTACCGGATGCATCAAACCTCCATTTTCCCATTCTTCCTAAAACAAAAAAGTTTCTGAATTAATTGAAGGGGTGGCATACTATTTAAAAAATTGCACTTTTCATTGTAGTGATTTATATTTCACCTTTTTGGTGGATTTTGTTAACTTTAAAGTATCTCTAATTTGATTTTCTTTTAACATCATATCCATCAGCTCATTTTATAAATAGCTACGCGATATACAAGTCTTACTAAACCTAAATGTGTGCTGTGTAAAGTGTGCATTATAATAGGATTTCAAGTTTGAGAGAGCTAAACTTCTCTCTTCTGTGTCTCTGTAGTAAATGCAAATCTCGGATTGGAATCATGCCATAAAATAGATAACATCTTAGATTTACTATGTTTAAAAAAATGCATATAATTTACATGATACAGCTGAAAACAGAAATTTAAACAAAGGAAGAACTGCCATTTTTATCCTGGCAACCCTTTTGTATAAGAGTAAGGGGAAATGGTGTCCTCTTTGCCAGTAGTCCTTTACCTTTAGTAACAATAAGCGTATAATTCAAATCATACAGGTCTCTGATATCTTCTGTGTAATAGACCCCTGATAGCGTTTAGGACGATTATGGGTACAGCCAGGCACGGCCCATGCAAGTATGAGCGTGGAGGGTGAGGGGGGGGTCGGGATGGCTGAGTCGACAGAAAATGACAAGTCAAACTTATATTAAAAATGTGTTTTTTTTAAAATTTGTTTTGCTTGTTAAACCTATTTTCTAATAATTGCATAATAATTATATAGTCCGAGTTTAAAAGCATTATGGGGTTATATGAATTTGGATCCTCCGTATCCTTGCCTTTTTTTAAAAAACTTACCATGTTTCCTGTATAGAAGGAAGGAGGGTGTATACCTCAGTTAAAATGGAATTGGCTACATCCAGTATGTGGGGATTTAGGAGGTCTGCAAATGATTTAAAGTATTCAGAGGAGAACCATCTGGTCCACAAACTTTACTCTCTGGTAAATTATCCAAGACCTCCTCGAGCTCCTGTAAATAGAAGGGGTTGACCTTAAACCTACTATCTTCTTCGGAAATGACCTCGACTAGGATTTATGCTACACAATACTTAAATTCATTCATAACGAGACAAGTAGAGGTGTTATCTATTTTGTTAAGGTGATCTTAAACAACTAATTATTTTCTTCCGGTCTTCGAGCCCCTGTCCTCGGACATTTTAAGGTGCTAACAGTGTTATCTGAAATCAGCTCCCTGGCTTGCCACGCTGTGAGCCTCCCTGGGTAATCATTCTCCTCATATATCTTTTTTAAATAGGTAGAGTTTCTCAAATCATTTTTAGGACTATTGTACTCCCAAAGAGTGACTTTTGTACTTTCCAGCATCTTTTTTTCCAGCTGTGTTATGTGCTAAAAATCTCCTATAATCACTTCTAATTTCATTCTCCAGTTTGACCTTCTTGACCTTTTGTGGCTTCATCTCTGGAGATTATTTGGGCACAAAGGGATGCCTTAAATGCGTCCCAAATCATTCTCAGAGTATGTGCCCTCATTTCTGTCAAAGAAGGTCTTTATCTCCACTCTACATCTCTCAACCCAATTTTTGCCTTTTAAGTAAATTTTATTGAAAACCCATCTCCTGTTCTTAGGCACTCTGCCCCTTCCTATTATACGATGTTCAAGTGCTGAGTGATCAGAAAATCCATTTGACAGTATTGTCAATTGCGTGAACTTAAGAGTTGATGAACACAGGAAATAGTCAATGAGTGTGGCAGTTTTATACCTGGCCGAGATGCAGGTGAAAGCCTTCATATGAATGAAGGCTAACCTCTAAGGATCGACTAGCCTCACAACTTTTTGATATTTCCTGAGGATCGTCACAATTTTAGGTTTATGCTGTCTCTTATCACATGTTGTAGTATACATTACTGAATCTTGTACAATAAATTTATATCTCCTCCAGTGACTATTTCCCCTGGTATCATACAGAGTGATCGAAATAATTTAATGAACGGGCCTGGATTATCTTCTTTTGGGGCATACAAATTGAGCAGTGTTCACAGAGTAGAATTTATAGTGCTTTTCGCCCAACAACAACGCCCTTCCATGTCGGCCTGCCAATTGTGAGTCTCAGCCTTAACATTTTTAGAAATGAAGGGGGCCACCCTTCTATGCTATGCGTTCCCTGAGGAAAATCTTCCAGCCTATGTTGCAAGCATGTTAAATATGGATGCATTATTGGAACCAATGTGGGTTTCCTGTAAAACAACTACTGTTGGACTATGTCCCCTTATCCAAGCTTCAATTGATTGATTTTTTTTTCCCCCATTGTTTAAACTGTTGACGTTTATTGAAAAAAATCTTCAACATTTCATTAAAAAAAGAAAAGGTACAGACTCATATAAATGTCTCTTATAGTGCGATGTACCATGACTCAGATGACCTAATGACATACGCAAAGTGCTAATGAAAGTCCCATCCCTGTGATCCCACGTGCAAACACGTAAATCAGGAGATTTTATGCCTATAAAGTGCACATGCTGCTTAAAGTGCGAGAAGTGCATACAATTCCATATACAGTGCTATTGTGCCTAAAACTGACTAAACTGCCTATCAACGTACAGCGCACAGTGCAGTGCAAGCTTATTTAAAGTTTTTTTAGTGCAAAATCCGCATAACCAACCTTCCTTAGAAAATTCAAAACCCCTCTGTAAACCCTCAAACCATTAATTAAGTCAAGTCAAGTCAAAAATAGCTTTATTTCGATAGCAAGTATCCTAAAAGCATTATCAAACTTACATCCATCATTATATAAGAACAATAAAAATATTAAAAAGAGGCATCAATTAAGAATATAAAAATCCATTGGAACATTAAATTAATCAATTTCTCATTACCCAAAAAATTACAAAATGTAATGTTGGCAAGTAGAAACTTGAATCGTCATTTTTAGAAATTAAATTCCAGCCCTTCTTCGCATAATAGAAACATTTTCTTTCCCCTTTTAGTTATTCTTAATTTTCTTTCGGGGAATAAAGTGACAGTGCAAAGTATTATATACAAACCATTAATATAAAAATATAAAAAACATAGTAATTCATTAAGGTGCTCCACGCAGAAATTTGAACCTTACTATCCAGGCACAGCCGAGGTACTTGGCTACACAACAGGCGAAAAAAGTCAGTGCATCAGTCTTTAAGATACGTAGAGCAGTACGATATTCGCGCGTACTCAGCTCTCTGCAAACGGGCTTAAGCCATCTCGTTCTTGCACTTTTATAGGCAGGGCAGGCAAACATAAGGTGGGCTATACTCTCAATCGGTGTTTTGCAACAGGGGCACCCTAATGGTGTCTGATATGGGGTGCTCCATTTTGCAGTTAGCTATCTAACCGGCAGTGAGCCTACCCTAAACTGTATATAAAGTGCTCTATCTCGTGGTGTCTGGATAAAATCTAGGTAGGGTTCTAAAGATGTATGTTGCTTATGGAGGTAAAACTCTTCCGTGAGCCTTCCTGCTTTTAAGTTACTAAGCTCTTGAGCATTAACTCAGGCCCAGTAGCGTCTTTTAAGCTCGACCTTGCTGGGAGGGTTTTGCGTGTCCCATGCTTCCTTAAAACCGAGTGCAAAGAGAGATTTTTTTAGATTGAACACCCAGCTAATTCTTTGGTTACCATCTAAAGCCATGACTTCTGTAAGCGCAGCGGCATAGTTGGTAAGTCCAGGGGTCCGGCATAAGCGGGCCCAGAATAACAGAGGCCGTAGCCTGGCTACATCTTTAAAAGAGTGCCTACCTATATCATTTAACAGTGGTTTCAATGGTACATTTCGGGGAAGCATCACTAAATCTCTTACAAACTTGTGTTCTGATCTGCAAATGCTGTCGATATTCTCAAACCCCACAGTTTGGCACCATAGAGGGCTGAACTAACAGCTTTTGCTGCATAAATTTTAAGGGCAGGGGCCACGGGTCTACTCTGCGTGGAGCGATGTTCTTTGGCTAGTATACGTGCAACACGTTTATGGTTTAAAAGCATTTTGTCGATGTGATGCCTCCATCGCATTTTCTCATCTAGCCTTATTCCTAGATAATCAAACGTTGAAACTTTATCCAAGCGGGTTCCATCTAAAGTGAAGTTACCTCTGTATGGCTTATAGGGGTTAAACACCATGAATTTAGTCTTGGAGGTATTCACAATAAAACCCCTAGACTCACAAAAAGTGGGAAATCTATCTAGGAGCTTTTGGAGCCCTGCTGGTGTTTTAGAAATAAGCAGCATGTCGTCTGCAAAGAGAAGAGTAGGAACCCTGTCTACCAGGGCTGGGCCCTCCTGCAGATAACTGACCACCCCGTTCATGTATAAGGAGAACAGGGTGGGCGCCAGGACACAGCCCTGGCGTACACCTCTATTCACTGGGATCCTATTTGTTTTCTGTCCCTGGGACCCCCAACTCACTTGGGCATAATTGCCCTCATGTAGGCGAGTTAAGAGGTTCAGTATTAACGGAGGCATCCCCATTTCTCCTAATAGATGCCATAACCGATCACGGGAGAACCAAATCAAAGGCAGTCGTTAAGTCAATAAATGCCAAATAAAGGCTACCCTTGCCAATTAGAACCACCTTCCAGTAAATTAAAAACAGCCTAAATGCTTGATCCACCGTCCCCGTACATGCCCTTAATACAGCTTGGTATTGGGAGAGGATATTCTCTTCATCCACCGAATGATGGATTCTCTGCAGTAACACCCTGCCAACTACTTTCTGCATGGCATCAATCAAACTGATTGGACGGTAGTTGGCGGGGTTGTCCCTTATTCCTTTTTTAAAAATAGGTACCACCTCTGCCCCTTTCCATGACTCTGGTACTGCACTGCCCCTTGCAATTGAATTAATTAGAAGCGTAACATAATTTGCCCAGTTACGAGGGTCTGCGACAAAAAGATCTCCTGGGAGACCATCGGGTCCCGGGGCTTTTGCTGGGACTATTTTCTTTATGGCCATCTCTATTTCTTCTAGTGTAAAGAGATCAGTGGGATTCAAAGTAGTGTGAGAACTTATTTGTTCGTATATCCCCCCTCGGTGAGTAAGATCTGATCCAGAATAGAGATTCTCAAAATGGTTAAACCAGTCCTGGCATGTAATATGGTTAGGAATTGTGTCAGGGTCTTTGTTACCAAACCGCCTAACCTTGTTCCAGAAAAGGTTGGGATCTCTAGCTGTACTTGCATCTTTTAGATCTTGCCAATGTGACTCATTCCACTCCAATTTCGCACGATAGATTGCAATTTTGTAGATCTTTCTAGCTTCTCTGATTAGGAGGCAATTTTTATTCTTTGTTGCTAGGATTAAAGCCTTTTTTTTGTCTGCAGTCCCTGTTAAACCAGGTATGGTGCTTTTTACCTCTTCTGTTTAGTTTACCTGTGTTACTTACTATAAAGTATGCTCCTATCTGAGCTGTCATATTATCATACAAATCTGGTATCTTTGTTAGACCCCTTAGTTCCTCAGTGACCTCTAATAATAAGCAAGTATTTTCGCTCAAAGCATGACTAATGCCAGTTGTCAAAGATTCTTGGGCAAGAACTCTTGGCCATTTAGGGCCCTTCTGCAATTTGAAGGTACTAATTCTTTGGTTATCATAAGGGGTTCAGAAATCTGATTACAGGAGGGAAGAGAGGCCCAAGGGCTTTCCATAGTCATGCTTAGTGTGTTATGGTTGCTGTCAGGGGAAGAGAGGACTTCCAGGTCTATTATCATTTTCCATAGTCTCACATCTACTAGTATGTAATCAATTTGTGAGGGGCAGTTAACTCTATTGAATGTATTAGCTCCTATAGCATCAGAGGGGGTTATGCCATTCGCAGCCCTTAGGCCAAATTCTAGTGTAAGTGCGCTGATCTGAATTGCTATTTGGGACCACCTCTTAATGGGAGGTTTATTTAGTATTGGAACACCCCATTTGGTGTCTTCTTCCTCTAACCCCATCTAGTCCTTGGAGTCTAATGGCTCAAAAGTGCAATTAAAGTCACCTGCAATCATAGCACATGAATTTGGTAAACAGTTGGCTAGCTCATGTTTTAAAGACAGGACGATGTTTGACGGTTTGCCCCCAGGTGTACCCCTTATGTATACGTTAAACAGTTCCACGGTTTGGATGCATCTATTTCCCTTGATCGAAAGCCACATAATATCTGGGTTATCGCAATGATGTTCAATAATTTGGCAGCCCATATTGATCTTGACCCAAACAAAAAGGCCTCCAGAAGGCCTTCCCCTCCCCTTGGTGATGGCAGGTTTAAAAAAGCAGGTGTAGCCAGATTTGTATAATGGGGCTAGGCTCCATGTTTCTTGGAACATGCAGATGTGATGTTCCTCAATCAAGTCGTTCCAGTCAGGTAGGGACATTTTACTGTGAAGACCTGCAATGTTCCATGAAAGGATCTTGAGCTGGGGTGTTGGAGTTTTATTGCAAATAGAGTTTTGACATATCAAATGTGATTGAGCAGGTGATTGAGCAAGAATATTGGTAGATATTGCAACCCCCTGATCTCTTGGGCTGTTGTCTAAATCGTTGCTATAGGTGTTAGGTTTTGAGATAGTTAGGGGGCCGTCAAAGGTGGCATTTGGTCAAAAAATGCCAGGAACATTTAGAATATTAGTGGTTAAAGTGGGTTGTGATTCCTGCCTAGGCTGATCGGCCTGCCGTAGTCAATCCACGGCCTCAAGTAGGGACCGACTAGGTGTGGATAGTAACTGCGCACTGTCGTGGGCCCTGGCCATAGAAGTTGTGGGGAAACGCCTAACCTGAATAGATGAAAAATCAGGAGAGCAAGTTCTGTACTCTAATGCCAAGAGGTTTTCTGCTAGGTCTGAATTAGTCAGAGTAAGTTCCATGCAATCCGATGGTTGCTTAATCGACGTGCATCTCTTCGCTCTGACTATATCTTCCCTAATCAACGAGCGGCAACCCATGACATGGCGCAGCCAGTGTATGGACTTGTTTATCAGGGATTCAACATTCTCATTTCTTGTGCCTATTTTGGGGACATTGACCATAAAAACTGTCTGAGCTTGATTAGTGGAGCAAGGTAATTCTGCACATTGTTGAAAAAGTGTATTTCCACCCAAAGGAACGTTAAATGGCCTTCTGCAGTTTGCAGCTACTTGTGAATAAAGTTGTTTTTGCAAAGTGTTGGGGGGTAGAATTCCAGGATGGCCTACTGACTTAATAGGCTGAACCTTAACGGGTTGCCGCGATGGAACAGTGGGGGCTAGTGAAGGAGCACTTTCTTTTTGATCTCCTAACGTTGGTATGTGGTGCAAGTTGGATAAAGCACAGGTGACTGGAGCATGCGATATGCTATTTGAAACTAGGAGTTTGACAGTAGCCACTAGCTCCTCAATTGTTACTTTCAAAGACCCGACCTCCTCCCTAAGTAATTTAACAGTGTGGAGAAGAGTCTGTGGAGGTGAAGAGCCAGTGTCGTCTATCTCAATTAGACTCTTCTCCAAAGTTGTGATGGGATGTGGAGATTGTGCTTCCTCATGGGAATCAGGCTCCCCGGCCAGAACTGCAAATCGATTTGTATAGATAATTGGGGGTTCTATGTGACATGCAGTGTCCTGAGCAAGAGAGGTGGGCAGTTGGGGAGGGGATTCGGGCATCTGCGAAGCAGAACCCGACTGTATTGTCTCTCGACAACCCACTGTTTCCTTGCATTGTGTTTCCTGGAACATTGGTGGGACAATGGTGGGGCGTAGAGGAATAGAGTCTTTTATGGGTGTCAATTTGACAGGGTCGGAGGGAACTGGGAGATCAACTCCCAATATCCCTTCGCATTCTATAATAAGATTGTCAATTCTATCCATGATGCAGTTGTTGTTCACGGCTACTTTATTTGCTATTTTCCTAGCCTTTTTCTCCTTTCCAGCCCCACCAGTGGAACCACTTGCCCCCCCTGTACCCTCCATGGTTTTTCTTTTGCCCATTATAGAACCAAAGGTGAGTAATTTGGGTCTATATGTGTGAGGGGAAAAAAGAGATAAAACAGTTGAGATGCGTATATAGAAAACAAAAATAATACAGGAACCGAATCGAGCTCCCAAGGGTAAATAATTTGCAACAGAGCCAAGTATACTACACTGCCCTTAGTCGATACAGTACCTTAAGTGTCTTCAAGATTTTGTCCCAGAAGTCAGATAAAGGGGTCTGGCCCTGCCTCTTCCTGTCAATGACGGGCAAGGACGGGCCCGGGCTTTGCCCGGGCGCGTCCCGTGCCGAGATGATTCTTGACGCTTTTTAGCGCGATGGCGATGTAGGCTCCTCCCTCCTGGGAGCAGAGCACACTGGGGCTTGAAGTCCCCACGAGGTGGCAGTGCTGGCAGTGCTGGCTGGTGCAAGAGACGTGTCCCGTGCCGCGATGATTCTTGACGCTTTTTAGCGCGAGGGCGATGTAGGCTCCTCCCTCCTGGGAGCAGGGCACACTGGGGCTTGAAGTCCCCACGAGGTGGCAGTGCTGGCAGTGCTGGCTGGTGCAAGAGACGTGTCCCGCACCACGGTGATTCTTGGCGTTTTTTAGCGCGAGGGCGATGTAGGCTCCTCCCTCCTGGGAGCAGGGCACAAAGGGGCTTGAAGTCCCCACGAGGTGGCAGTGCTGGCAGGTGCAAGAGGCGCGTCCCGCGCCGCGGTGATTCTTGGCGCTTTTTAGCGCGAGGGCAATGTAGGCTCCTCCCTCCTGGGAGCAGGGCACACTGGGGCTTGAAGTCCCCACGAGGTGGCAGTGCTGGCAGTGCTGGCTGGTGCAAGAGGCGCGTCCCGCGCTACGGTGATTCTTGGCGCTTTTTAGCGTGAGGGCGATGTAGGCTCCTCCCTCCTGGGAGCAGGGCACAATGGGGCTTGAAGTCCCCACGAGGTGGCAGTGCTGGCTGGTGCAAGAGGCACGTCCCGCGCTGCGGTGATTCTTGGCGCTTTTTAGCGCGAGGGCGATGTAGGCTCCTCCCTCCTGGGAGCAGGGCACACTGGGGCTTGAAGTCCCCATGAGGTGGCAGTGCTGGCAGTGCTGGCTGGTGCAAGAGGCGCTCCCATGCCCAGGTGATTCTTGGAGCTTTTTAGCGCGAGGGCGATTTAGGCTCCTCCCTCCTGGGAGCAGGGCACACTGGGGCTTGAAGTCCCCACGAGGTGGCAGTGCTGGCGGGTGCAAGAGGCACGTCCCGCACCGTGGTGATTCTTGGCGCTTTTTAGCGTGAGGGTGATGTAGGCTCCTCCCTCCTGGGAGCAGGGCACACTGGGGCTTGAAGTCCCCATGAGGTGGCAGTGCTGGCAGTGCTGGCTGGTGCAAGAGGCACTCCCATGCCCAGGTGATTCTTGGAGCTTTTTAGCGCGAGGGCGATTTAGGCTTCTCCCTCCTGGGAGCAGGGCACACTGGGGCTTGAAGTCCCCACGAGGTGGCAGTGCTGGCAGTGCTGGCTGGTGAAAGAGGTGCGTCCCGCGCCGCGGTGATTCTTGGCGCCTTTTAGCGCGAGGGCGATGTAGGCTCCTCCCTCCTGGGAGCAGGGCACACTGGGGCTTGAAGTCCCCACGAGGTGACAGTGCTGGCTGGTGCAAGAGGCGCGTCCCGCGCCGTGGTGATTCTTAGCACTTTTTAGCGTGAGTGCAATGTAGGCTCCTCCCTCCTGGGAGCAGGGCACACTGGGGCTTGAAGTCCCCACGAGGTGGCAGTGCTGGCAGGTGCAAGAGGCGCGTCCCATTAATCAAGAATCTAATATCCCTTCTTCTTTATATATAGCCCCTCAAAATTCTATTGTTCCCATTAAACCCACCCATGCCAAACCCATATTTAGCTAAATATGGGTTTAGGGGGGGGGGGGAGGGCATGCACTTCAAAGAGGTCCGAGAGACACGTAGTATCGCCGCTAATAGTTAACTTGATCATGCAACTTACATGCACATACATGACACGGTCCAAGGCTACACAGTTGAATACAGCGGTGACTGGCAGTACAAAAGAGAACACACAGACTGCATGATCCATCTGGGGACTCAGAAAAACTGCATGTGACATCCATCAGAGAGCTGCGTGAACAATTACCTGGTAATCCCCTCAACACAATGCAAACATGCACATACATGACACTGTTCATGTAACCTTCATCTACAGCTGACATTAAATGACCATACATCTCTTCTTAGTCTTATAAGGACCAGTAAAACTCACTCTTTTCCAAATCTCTTTCTAAATATTATCACTTTCCATGTAATGTTCCTTTGATGGGAAGAGGAGGTTTCTGAGGTGGGAGTATCAGGCAAGTGATACTACTCAGGCTCCATCTGTTCGAGCCTTCATGGAGGATCCCTCTTCATTACTACCTCCACCTGACCCCGCACTCTGCCCTGCACTCCCTTACAGACTCCCTCCGTGCGTCCCTTCAGGGAGAATACCTCTTCATTACTACCTCCACCTGACCCCGGACTCTGCAACGCACTCCCTTACAGGCTCCTCTGTGCGAGCCTTCACGGAGAATCCCTCTTCATTACTACCTCCACCTGACCCCGGACTCTGCAACGCACTCCCTTACACGCTCCCTCAGTGTGAGCCTTCAGGGAGAATCCCTCTTCATTACTACCTCCACCTGACCCCGGACTCTGCAACGCACTCCCTTACAGGCTCCTTCTGTGCAAGCCTTCAGGGAGAATCCCTCTTCATTACTACCTCCACCTGACCCCGGACTCTGCAACGCACTCCCTCACAGGCTCCCTCTGTGCGAGCCTTCATGGAGGATCCCTCTTCATTACTACCTCCACCTGACCCCGGACTCTGCAACGCACTCGCTTACAGGCTCCCTCTGTGCGAGCCTTCAGGGAGAATCCCTCTTCATTACTACCTCTACCTGACTCCGGACTCTGCAACGCACTCCCTTACAGGCTCCCTCTGTGCAAGCCTTCAGGGAGAATCCCTCTTCATTACTACCTCCACCTGACCCCGGACTCAGCAACGCTCTCCCTTACAGGCTCCCTCTGTGCGAGCCTTCAGGGAGAATCCCTCTTCATTACTACCTCCACCTGACCCCTGACTCTGCAACGCACTCCCTTACAGGCTCCCTCTGTGCGTGTCTTCAGGGAGAATCTCTCTTCATTACTACCTCCGCCTGACCCCGGACTCGGCAACGCTCTCCCTTACAGGCTTGATTATCCACTACTCCTCTCTCCAGTGCACCTTATCTCACAGCTGACCTTGGGCCCCAGCCCCATATCAGGCACCATCGGGCTCCACTTTGCTTTTTCCCGGTAAAAACATTAGTAAAATCACCTTCAAACTTAAAACATTGAATATAGCAGTAAATATAATTAGCATGCACTTTAAAGTATGTTTCACAGTAGCCCTTATGACCCGACTGCTAATTAAATAAACAAAAACAGAAAGGCCATGACAGGGCCGGCTTTAGCGCTGATGCGAATTTTTGGCGCCACACTAATAACCTCTTTCTCCGTAAATACCTTTACTACCACCTTCCACCAGTGCCCCTCATCCCTCCATGGCCCCCCTAGTGACCTCCTCTTCAGATTGCCTCACGCCACAAGTGCCCCTCATCTCCCCATAGCCCCTCCCCCTCATGACCTCCTCCTTGGACTCCCTCACTGCCACCATCCACCAGTGCCCCTTATCTCTCTGTAGCCTCTATCCCTCATGACCTCCTCCTCAGACTCCCTCACTACCACCCTCCACCAGTGCTCCTCATCTCACCCTAGCTCCCCCTCCACACCATGACCTCTTACTCGGATTCCCTCACTGTCACCCAGGGCACAAGTCCTAAAAAAAGAAGTGGGGGGACGCTGACGTCACAACAGCAAGTGATGTCACGAAAGGTGGCTTGCACCATCAGTCTCATTGCCTCCCCTCGCTCACCCCTTAGATGCCATTGCATCAGAGAAGCCAGCGCGTGAGCAGCGTTCTGAATGAGCTCCGATCTCGCCCCAGAGAGGCCAAAGAGTAAATGTGTGGCTCCATTTGCTCCAGTAATCGAGCTCCCGTTAAAATAAGTGAGGGGACGCCATCCACCCGCCTGGTACCCCGACTCGAACCCTGCAGTCACCCTCCACCAGTGCCCCTCATCGCTCCACAGCCCCTCCAACTACCTCCTCCTCAGATTCCCTCACTGCCACCCTCCACCAGTGCCCCTCATCGCTCCGTAGCCCCTCTCTCATATGCATTTGTTGTTTACCGCTACTCATAACAGTGTAGTGTGTCAGCACTTTGCACCACGAACACATTATACAGAGACAATGAATCATACAAGTATGTAAATCAGTCTACAGGGAATGTCACATAAGCCAATGAGGATTACAAGGTGTAGGAATCACATGTCATCCATACTGGTGGGCAGTATATTTTGAGAGGGTTTGGTCTGGGAAAACACAACCTTAGGATTTAAAAGAGTATTCCATGGGGGTCAGCTTTTCTGATAAAAATGTATATCTGCCCAAACATACTCATTTTAGCAACATTAGAATGATGAAAGACTGAGGAAGTTCTAACTATATCACAAAACAAATCTATACCCTTCATGTTTGTATGCAGCTCTTTGGGCACGAACCCGGTGCCCTTGTAACCTGATCATACCGTAAAATAAATATCTAACCATGATATTAAAACTACAACTCCGACCATAGCAGGAACATTTATAATGTCAGCAGCTTTCATTTTTCACACTTACCAAGACTCTGAGTCACAGTGCTGCAGCTGGAGATATAAAGACTGTTGGCCATGGGCCTCTGTAGTTTCTTGGAGTTTCTCACCCTTCTTGCTGCTGGCAATCGGGATATATTTCAGGTATGACCGTGAGAAAAGCTGCTATGTGGCACCGCTGTCTTGAGAACAGTGCTTGTGCCTTTTAAAGACACAGCACCTGCTCAAAGACTCACGCTGTGACGAGACACAACCTTCAGCGATCCTCCAGGACAGGGGCTAAGCAGGCAGGAAGTGTCGAGGTCTGGAGGTGACAGGCCAAACACCGGCCTCCTCCTGTAATAATTAAACTCGACACAGGGCGCAAATAACTTTTGGGGGTCGGGCGGACTAGAAATTGAGATTTAAGAAGTTTGTCAAAGGAGGTAAATATATTGACACAAATTTACATCACAGAGCGAGGACCATTATGGGACAGAGCTGAGCCACCATGACTGCTCCCGCAGGGTCCGAGGTCCGGTAAGGTCGAATTCACGCAGCATTCTCATGAGGTAGCTACTGCAGGAACCATGATCTCGCACGGGCAGCGGCATGATCAAGGAAGTTATATGTTTTACTGGCAACACAGCGCACAACAAAAACGGAGCGAACGCAACAGCAAAAGGACTTGCACTTGCTGCTACCAAACGGCACATTACTGGTGCCAACCTGGCCCGCCATGCTGCTCTGTGCTGACATTAGTGGGGAAATCTCACAGGCAGTACTCCACACAACATCTCTACAGCGTGCATGTTTCCACAAAAGTGAAACATACGCGCTGTATCACTTTACAGCATGTGACCCGGCATCCGTGATGACGCCTATCACATGCACTGCCTACAAACTGAAACCCTTGCTGATTGACACACAGTTTTGGGAAGCCCAGCTTGCAGCCTGAAGCGCCCAAGAGCAATCATTCAGAGAGGGTGGGGTTCATCAAGAAAGAGGAGTGGTCCTACGCTCCGGCAGGCCTCAGAATCAAGGGCTTAAACCAAACGAGCCGGGTTGACAGTTAATTGGTCACTGTCCTATGTTAGGATTGTAACTTCTGAACTGCAAGTAACAGAAGTATCTCTGTGGCAAAGGCAGCAACCCACTGAGCTTCCACACAAAATACAGTTCATCTGCATTTAAAAACTACCAACAGACAAATAATTGCTCTCCAGCGGATCATTAATCACCAGCGTTATTGGGGCATCTTTTATTGTCTTATTGTTGTCCTGCATCGGCCATAATGATAAAAACTATTTAAACGAAGCACACACGAAGTACGTGTCCTGCTGGGCCTGCGCATATTTTTCAAAAGAAAAGAAACACATTCTCTTACCTACTAGTACTGCACTAAAACGAATTATCCACGGAGTACGGACGCAGCAGAGCAGACTACCCCAGGCCACAAGGTCCTCGCGAGAGTGCGTAGTGGTGAAGCGCGTGACGCGTCACCGCTACGTTCTATTACCAAATATCAGACCCTTTTCCACATATATTTAAATTATTTGTTGCTCTGATTTAGTGCGTTTGTTTATATCATTTCAGTGTCTCCTCTAGAAATAGATCTATTATACTACAGCTGCCACACATGCCAGAACCTTAGATTCACTCTCATTTCGTTCGTGGGTTGTATTACCCTAAGAAATGTGGAACTTTTGTCATTTTCTCAGTAACGCACTTGCTCTAACTCTGCTCTGGCACTGGCATTGCAGCAGTCAGATGGTGCTGCCTTCATCTGCTGCATGTTTTCTGGTGTGTAATTGTGGAGGCACATTTTGAGACGTACTTTGCACCACAGAAATGATCCCCTGTTTAACCCAAAGCCAGTGGTACTGCCGCCGCCTGGAAAGAGTATACGAACATTTAGATAGTTAGGACACAACTGATTGGATGTTAAGACCAGTAACTGAACTCACCTCTGGTGGAATGCTCCTTCCCTCTACGCTTCTCTTAAGTTCAGTGGATTTACGTATAGAGCGGTCTGTCTTCCTCTGACCATTCATAATGCCCCACCTTTTGGCTTTTACAGGTCTTAAGATGTATTCTCATCACCTCAATACAGTTGGGGGTTCACTCCTAAATGAATTTAAGCATGTTTTAGAGGACTGGTGACTGATGCAATGAAATGGAGAATTGTGCACATTTTGAAGTTAATTGAAACCTACATTGCTTCTGCCTGTATTATGAGTTTTCTTTTTGTGAGGAAAGCTTGGAAAACTTTCGCCTATGCTGTACTCTTCTTGTGCTGCATGAAACTTATACTGTGATTGACTGATGTATATTTTCTGTTTGTGCGATGCTTGTATTTTCATTGTTCGCCTACTATTTTGCATTTGGGAAGCTTGTAGTGCTAACCTGTAAGCATACCATTTACGTGGTAGTGGAGATACAATGCTGTTGCCTGTGCCTGAATTGTTTTTTTTAATATACTTTATCATAAAAACGTATTCCTAAAAGGCTGTCGGGCATTGGTGGCCTTGTTTGATTGAATGCAATGTTCCATGGAGTATGGTAAACACAAGCAAACATCGGCAAAGCCAGTAGCTTTGCGGGTGAATATTAAACGCAGACCAATTGGCTTTGCCAGTGCTTGTTATATAGCTCTTTTAAGCTGCTGGCGCCACAGTGTTGGAATACTTTGCCTTTGGCATTACGCAGCACTATTAATTTGCTGACTTTTAGGAAGGGCCTTAAAACTTGGCTTTTTGCCCCTTAATTCATTTTTTTTCTCTTCTGCTGAGTTGTGTTACTTTGCCACAGGTTTGTCAATAAAAGTGCTGGGACACTCTATGGAGTAGCCGTGCGCTATCAAAGACTAAATTAACATAACATAACATAACATATTACTAACACATGCACGAAAATGTGCCCACATTTTAAAACAAACAACTTAAAAACAATTACTGTCCAAAATTATTGTCCAAAAACGAATGTGTTTCTGAATCTCAAACTGCTTCTTTTTACATGCGTTCATCTCTTAATAATGATGCTACCCTACCCAGTAAAGTACAACTCAAGGCAAACAAATTATCATAAATTGGTGTAAGCTGCTTTTTTAAGGGGTGATCATTTTTTTTGTGACTTTTAATGTTTGTGTGGCTGTTGTTCCAAGAGGACAGTCAGCAGAAGTATGATGTATTTACATCATGGAGTTGGTTATAGTAGTCTCTGATGGACCAAGCACACCTATGGCTATTGACAATTAGCAGTAAGCTTTGAAATGATGACTATATGTGTGTATAATTCACCTGTCACTAGGCAACCGTTAGTAAAGTCACCATGCAACCTTAAAATGTAGATAATTAAGTTAAACTTATTACGTCAAGGATTACTATATTTGATCATTGAACAAAAAGACTTCAAATACCCGTTTATTTTTTATTGCGCTATAAAGTAATTATTCATGCAAGTGGAAAAGGACACGATAATAAAAGGCTGTATTGTGTACAATGCAGTATTCAAGCACTAAAACCTGTCCTTGGTGTGATTTTACCATTTTTCAGTTTATTACGACCACCCCAGTTCTGCATTTCCTTTTATTCGTTCGTGACTAATTAAACTTTCCCTATTCCAGTAGTTATCGGGGATCCATTTTGGGCTATCCCTTCGAAAGTAATTTTACTGAGTTAGGATTTAAGGGTATTACACCCAACTGTCCATTAATTAACTAATGTGTGGCCAAAGCAGCTCAGACTAGGTCCTGCTGAAGAGTGGAAGAAACATGCTGTATATAGTCTTTGCCATCTCATCTGTGATATTGCACTGAAAAGAGAAACGTGCTAGTATAAGCAGCCACATCTGGGCGACACCCACTGATTTGAGAGGCAAGGATTAGTGGAGTAGAAATAGGTTAAATGTGACTGCCCAGGACTGCCTTCATCTTCTCTAGCCCTGTGGAGTTAGAAAGCCTGGCAGTGATGTCATCAGGTGTGCAGAGCAGGGCTGTGGAACCTGACTGCACCAGCTTGCAATGGGGACCGCTTGGGGTGAGAAACACAATGTTTACAAGTGAAGAAGAACATCAACAACGACCTCAGTTCAATGTTTTCTTGAGATCTTTGCCTATGCCTTAGTATATAGTCCCTTTGAAAACAGTAGATTTTGTTATGCTATTGTATGCTAAAATTGAATATTTTGTAAATGCTTTATTACTCAATTGGCCTCCTTGCAAATAAAGAGAAAAATAGAAATGACTGTTGTTTTTTTAAACAACTTCGACTATCTTGGCTTTAGTGTGTGAGAAGATGTTTTGAGCACTGTGATTGAACACAGGATTTGGGCATGTTGGGACAGGAATGTCCTTCAAGGTATTTGGTGGGTACGTCTGCCCTGAGCAATCCAGATGCATTGGAAAGTGGGTATCCAACAAGACATTTGTTAGCCCAACTAACATGCTTATTTAACATGCAGACTGAACCTATGTGTGTCCATGGTAATGTCAATGTCCGGGGGTGGGGGGGTTCTGTCACTGGCAGAGGCTTACCAAGTGTGCCATTTTTTGTTAACATGGGATTAATGTCCATGCCCCGGGTTGTTGACATGAAGCGGTGGGGTCAGCGTCCTGAGTTTTGCGAATTAGCCCTGACCAGACCTTTTTCTTTGTAAGGAGTGTGGCCTAACGGCCGCACCCAGGTAAATTTCCACTTCAATGGAACACCCAGATCCTTGCGCTGACATTCTGTGTGCTTATTGAGTGTCTGTTTGTGTAAATTGTATATGTGTGGCTGATACATGACAATGAGACTGTGTGCAATATGGGAATGTTTGCTAGGACCATTGGTATCCTATTTTAGCAGGGCACACAATTAAGGAAGGGTGCAGACTTTGGAAATGTATTGCTTGCATTCCTGTGGCTGCAGAGGGAGGCCCAGACACTGAAGATCGGGTGGACAGAGATAGGGCTTCCTTTAGAAATTCTATGAGGCCCTTTTAGCAAGGGATTGCTGATGGGATTTTTCCAAGCCTTGCCATCCAGAGGATGGTTGGGAAGACTGAATGAGTCAGCAAATACTGTTATTAAAGGTGGGGAGGTTTCTAGGCTGGGCTTGTCCTTCTGTCTGTCTGTCCCTGAATTTTACTGCATAAAGGCTGATAACAACCAGGTCCAGAGCCTTTGGACTTCATTGTACCCATGTTTTGGATACTCCTGATTTGAGTCAACATCATCACTACTGGCAGTGAAAGCCATCGGTTTGTGCAAAGAGTGTGCCTTTCTGCAACCAGAAAATGACACTTGAAAGGGAACCATACCAAACCGGTTTTAGAACAGTAGGCAGTGGATCAACATCTCCTGCCTTGAACATGCTTATAGAAGTGGGAACTGAACCTCTCCTCTTTATTCCATTTCCAAGTTCTTGCCCAGGAAAATAAAGACTCCAAAGAGTTCTCTAAATGATGATGTGAGAGCAGGAGAGGCGTTTGCATAACAGACAGGTTCTCAGAGATATTGAGACATCACCTGACCTTTACGAAACTAGCTGGATAAGCTGTGAGTCTACTTACCACTTAGATTTATGCCTGCCTCCAGAACCTATAGCCCAAGGTATAGATAACCCGCTATGCAAACTACCTACTAACCACCAAAGGGAAAGCTTGCCCTCAACGGATCAAGTAGGTCACACACTCCTTTCATGGAACATAGCAGGCTATAATAATAAAAAATATAGTTAGGAATGGCAAAGTGAGCTGCGAAAATCAGAATTCCTTTGCTTCCAGGAAACTTGGGAGGTGGACCCTATTTATGTGAACGGCTAGCGTTCTTTCTTCACCCCAGCACTTCCTTCAAAATCGGGCAGAGCAAAAGGAGGTTTGTTAACACTCATAGCTAATACTATTATATTTGATAATGTCTCCATCCTGAATAATTAACCACATATTCATATCTTAGTGGCAAACAGAAGGAAAAGGGTAGACCTAATATTAATACAGTTTTATAATCATAATTTTGTCAACCCAAGTGTGGTGGTAGAAGAGTAGGGGAGAACCATGGAGGAGTTGTTATCTCTCCACCTTAGACCTCTACATATTGTCTGGGTAGGCGATTTTAATACACATAGCTGTATTTAAACTGACCCCTGCATATTTGGGGTAATTGACTATAATAGGAACCAGATTAGCCATTTTACTCACCAAAGTTACGGAAACACCCTAAATAGCCTGTTGATGACGTGGGAGTTAGAAATCGTAAATCCAATACACACCTCCACAGGTCTAATGGATCCAACTTTTCATCAGACAGGATCCTTTTCGACTATCAACTATATAATTATCCCTGTCAACACCAGCAGTACTACAACACGTTTGAGGCGAAGATGAAAGTATTTAGTGACCATGCCATAATTCAATATACTTTCCAATGGAGTACCCTTAAAATATCTGGTGTTAATTATGCCCCCAAACCGACCCTAGCTAGAAAAAATGGTTGCATTTTAAAATGGGAGAAAATTGAGCCAAATACTTTACTGTCTGATATTGTGTCCGGAACCTACCAGGAGTTCTGCTTATGCTTAGACCCACAAACTAAACTAATGAAAACCAAGTAGTGGCAGCCTTTGGTAAGATCTTAGTTGCTATAAGAGCCCAATTAACCAGTCAGTATCACAGAATAATCCCCCTCCCAGTCGATGGTTTGCCAAGAATTTTTCTCATGCCTCTGTTAACCTCCGTAAAGCACATGCAACCCAGAAACAAAGACCTCATTAGAAATCTTAGGGCTATATATAAAACTGCTAGGGAAGAGAGGAAAAGGCAGCTTACATGCGAAGGCTCGGGAAAATCTAAGACAAGCCTCCATAATCAAGGATAGCAAGGCTTTCTGGAAAGTGGTTAACTCTCCCTTTTTACTGGGGGAGGGAGGCCCATCACTGGACCTTCTCATAGACGAGGGCACTTGGCTAAGGCACTTCCAGAATATATTCCAAAATCAAATGGGTATTAACTTGGAGGCCTTAAAGCCACCTCCTTGCAACATTGTAACATTGGAGTTTGACATCGAAGAAATAGACCTTGCTTTGTCTCAGTCGTCTGCCTTGAAAGCTGGTGGCCCAGATGGAGTCCTGTTGGACATCTTTCTTGCTAATAAACTACTGTAGGTCCAGCTGTTGACCTTAGCTTTCATTGCAATAGCCAAAGTAGGCCCTTTGTCATCCTGGAGACAATCCCTGATAATCCCAATGCATATGAAGAACTACTGCCCAAACGCCGTATTACAAAGTGCAGCTAAACTAATGGGCAGACTTTTATTCAACAGGCTGGCGGAGTGGGCGACGTTCAATAATATCCTTGTGGAGGCACAATATGGCTTCAGGAAGGGGAGGGGGACAATAAACCAGTGTCTCAATCTATCCTTAGTCACTGCCAAATATGCCATTACAAAGAAAGGCCAGATTTACATGGCCTTCATGGATTTATCGGCGACATTTGACTGAGTGTCCCACAGTAAACTGTGGGACATTATGGAAACAAGCATTGGCATAGCCAATAGATCTCGCTTTTGGGACCTTATAAGTGTTTAGCCATGCAACAGTTGCATAACTAAATACTTATAAGGTCCCAAAGGCGAGACCTATTGGCTATGCCAATGCTTGTTTCTGTTTATTACTGCTCTGTAGTAATAGCGGCGCACGGGTGCCACCATTACAACATAGAAGTAATAAACAGGAAAAAAAAACGGGCTCACGGAGAACATCAAAGCGGCCCTGCGGCCGCGAAAGTGAAAGTGAGCGCGATCAAATCTCAAAGCGGCCGTGAAAGTGAAAGTGATCGCGATCAAATATCAAAGCGGCCATGCGGCCGCGAAAGTGAGGCGTGTGCGTCCGCGCACATGCACTGTAGCTCTAGGCTACAGTGGTAGCACTTTTTTGAGCCCTCACAAAAATCTCGCCAGACCAGCGCATGCGCTGGGTCAGGCGAGACCTAAAAAGGGTGTGGATCCTGCCATAATTTTATTTATAAGAATGCTCTATATAGAAGCCGGGGCAGTAATCCGTTATGGGAAACAACTGGAATGTTCTAAACCATTTAACATTGGAAAGGGTGGTAGACAGGGCTGCGTCCTTGCTCCATTTCTTTTCTCTTTATATACTAATAAGTTAATGAGGTGCTAAGTGAAAAATGTAAGGACTTTCCAGTTGCCGCATCATTACCTCTGCCCATCATGCTTTACGCAGATGATACGGTCTTATTGGCCAGAACCCCAATGGCCTTGCAATTTTCCATAGAGACATACTCGGCTTACATGGCGGACCTAGGCTTATATGTTAATAAATCAAAGACCTTTGTGATGGCTGTGGGGAGAGACATGAAAAAAAACAATTAGGCTTCAAATACATGATAGAAATCTGAAAAGAGTAGAACATTTTATGTATCTGGGGGTCCGTCCTCTTTGATGCTAAATTAAATTGGTCTGAGATGGTGAGAAATAGGGCGAATCTTATTTCCAAAAGCATAGCTGCCGTCTGGAAGTTTGCTTAGAATTTAGGGAATAAACCAATTCATGAAAGTTTGGAAATTTACTTAGCGAAAACGATTTCTATAGCTACTTATGGTGCCGCAATCTGGGGGACAGCACAAGTTAAATCACTTCAAGTTATAGAAGATACATTTGCAAAAAGGTTACTGTCTACGCCTGGCTCGTGCTCTAATTTTATTGTCCACAAAGAATTAGGCATCCCCTATATCACCGATACCATTAAAATGACCCCATGATTACTATGGCTATCGATATGGAAAAGGAACTCTGTCCAATTAATTCAGCTTGTGATAAAAGATATCTTAACATTCAACCGTGTTTCCACTATTCCTTGGCTGACTTACGTGCCCTTAGTGATATGGGCTTGGCGGCACTGTATGAATCGCCGTGTCAGTTCGTGACGTTTTCTAAATTCAGGTTAAAAGAGCTTTTTATAGCCAAATGTAGCAAAAATTGATGGCAATTTTTTTTTTTTAATTCAGTAATAAGCTATCAGGCACTGCCCCCTGTGGTCCATGGGCAAGCTTCTTATCTTTCCTTCATTCCAAACATCCTGCTTTGTTTTCTATTGGTAAGATTTCTCTTAAATTATGTTCCTTTAATGCTGGGCTACCCGGCACATGCATACTCGGTAAATCAGCTATCTCTATGCCCCTGTGATGCTCTCTCCAACCAATCTATTTCTCATATTTTATTATTTTGTGCACTTTATAAAGCAGAGAGAAAAATTGTATTGTTCCACTGTTGAAAAAATTCAGTTTACGTTCTCACACGCAAGCTCTCTTAGTAATACAGCACCTGGAATCGCCATACATATGTTTTATTACGGAGTCTTTTTTACAGGCTGCCTTAAAAACTAGAAGGCCTGTTACCTTAAGGTGAGCCCAGTGAGCTACTGTTAACCCATTGTGTACGGGCACTTGTGCAGTTTAACTCCACTTCACAGTCTTTGTTACTTATCTGCATCGGTGTGCTCTGCCCAGCACCTAAGCTACTAGGTTACTAAAACTCTTTATCATCTAAACTGGGTGTTCCCTGATCCCCTATCTGATTTGCAATTGAAAGACTGGGTACTTTATTAATAATCGTTTTTTTTTTATTCATTGGACATTTACATTTTTAGAAATTGTATGGAGACTGAATTGATGTGTTGGATAGTCATCAGAAATGTAATTTGAATTACTTATATGCATTTTTCTAATGCAAAATAAAGTTGATATTGATTGATTGATTGCCTGCCTGCTCCAAGATGGAAGGAAAGTAGCTGTCCCTGCAGGAGAATACTGTGCTTGAGTAGAAGCTAGGCTACATTCCCAGTATACGGGAACTTCAGAAGAAGGTGGCTGCCAAGTGGGAGTGTCTCCAGGACCGGCCTGTGTTATGGGGGGTCATCTGGTCTCTTAAAGTGTGGTTCTTGTGTGAACTGCTAGAAGAAACTTTGAGACAATCATCTTCAGTTGTCCAAGACAAAGTAACTAGACCACTACTGCAGTTGAGCAATGAATAAGAGGATGCCCAAGGTGCAAGTACCAAAGTCACAAAAGGAACATGTCCTTAATCAGTGGGACTCTGCGCCAACACCTGTCTGAACTGACCTACAATTTTCTGATGTGAAATCTGCATAGTGAAACCTGCACCTATGCCTAATCTTACCTAAACTCAGCTTGTGGGAAGGTCACCACGACATTGGTGAAAGGGTCACTGTGGCATGTAGGGCACCCAAGAGGGTGTTATGATTTGTCAACGGCTCTTGGGTGCGATTGATTAATAAGGTGGATTTATCCCTAGCTAATGACTTATACTCAGAAGAGAATCCCAGAGATAGACAGTGATTAATTGCGTCTCTTATTTGACCATTGATATTTTAGACTCTGTCCCCCCCACACACTATACCTCTGAGAAGCCTTTAACTGCTTTGCTCTCTACCTGCCCTATCAAGTGGGTTGTACCTGGCCCAGGTTGCAGAGACATACTAGGATAGGCCACGGGAATAGAGGGGCAGATGAACCAACCACCATGGTTGCAGTTTAGTAGCCCCATTCTTCCCTGTGCCGCCCCCCCCCAACATGAATGGACCCTCTTTTCAAAATAATAAGCCATTGTCCAGTGAAAGTGTATAGGTTGGTGCTCTTTCAGTGTGGGACAGTTTAGCAATGAGGAGTTTCTCTGCAGTGGGTGTATTAGGTCCGAACATAGTGTTCTGCTCTTGTGTCAGCCAATGTTTCACATGTATCAGCCCTTCTTGCAGATCAGTATCTTTTTATATATATTTCCACTGGTGAGGTTGCTACTACAAGTAATCAGACTTTCTTTAAGGTACCTATGATTCTGAACAAATTTGTATTGGAGGTCTCCTGGGACTTTCTTTAAAGGGCCTGGCACTCGGAACAGATTTGTAATAAAGAACTCTAGGGTTAGTTCCTGAAGGAATTTGAGCCCATTTATATAACGTATTTTGTAGGGCATAAAGTAGTACTACTGCAGTATTACTAATTACTATTCACAAACCAAATCTACGCGTGAAGACTTCCTTCTATTTTTTCTCTGTACTGGGATCTCTGCCACGGTAGTGGTGGTCTCCAGAAACGCAGGTATATGTTTTTCTAGTAAATGTGGGGTGAAAAAGTGGGCGTGGCTGGAAAATTGTACTACATAATACTAAAAGGGAGGGTTTTATGTACATTTAAGGCAGGGGCATGCTGATACAAACTTCCACAAAATGGAAAGACAATTGCAATCCACAAATTACACTTCTTTCTTTTTTTTTTTAATCCTCATTTCACCTTTAGTAATAAAGCCACATTAGCTATGTCGTCTATCTAGATATGTCCCACCAGACTGATAAACGTATTACTGAAAAGATGTTACCACCCAGTGCAACAGTGGTGTAATCATTGGATATTGGCCTAAATTTTGAGTCAGTAGGCTTGACCAGAGAGTTTTCGCTCTCGTCCGCTTAAATTGTATGTCCATCAGGTAGGCCTGATTTACTGCTCTAACCTAAAAGTCCCCACATGGAGGATCTACCAATATCCATTTTTACTGATTTCTCTGCGTGCTAACAAAATAAGGTAAAGTAGCAACTGCTCCTCTGATTTATTTAGTCTCCCACCAAGATCAGGATCAGCTCCAAATAGGATTAGAGAGTCAGTTAGCTTCACCTGCTGTTTGAAGACCGTAGACAGAAAGTTGCTGATATAGTACCAGAATAAAGAGAGCTTTGGACAGGTGCTAAAAAGAAGCTTAACATCCACCTACATACTCGTGTTTGTTTCACAATTTTTTTGCCAGCTTTTTTGGCAGCTAGTACAGCCTATGCAATGTGAGGAAATGAGAACGCTTTATGTAGGCGAGTTTAGCTATTTCGTACAATATTTTAAGATATTTTATCTAGAGATCTTTAAGAAGCGGGACTGGGACTGTATCCATACCTGAAACGAGATACCCCACAGTTGATTATTTTGGGGCTGAGCGTAGCATGCGGAAAGTTCTTAAACTGGAAGGCATAAGCATACATCTGAAAGTCCGGTAATGCTAGGTCACCACTCTTTAATTTTTTCCTTAGTTTTGCCATGAGAATCTAGGTATCTTGTACTCCCAGATAAAGGAGCTCATTTTGCCCTGCAATCTATATTCTTAAAAAAAATTGGCAAAATGTAATGATGTGCAGTTAAAACAAAAGATCCGTTCTGGGAGGCTCATCACCTTTACCGGATTTACTTGACCATATAAGTTTAAAGGTAGATTCTTTCACTCCCGCAACAGTAGGCTGATTTCATTTGCCACTCTGGGGAAATTATAAGGAGATATTTTATCAAGCTTTTGGGTTATTGTGATGCCTTAATATCTGATTTGATGTTTCAGATTATGTGCATATCCGGTGGATATGCACATAATAGACTATGGCATAACCGCTGTTTTATCCCGGTTAATTTGGTAACCCAAGAGTTGGCCAAACTCCTGAGCTAGATCATAAGGCCTAGGAAATGTGATATCTAGATCACCGGTATAATGAGGATATCTTCTGCATATAAAGCCAATTCTTTTGTGAAAGACTGTGCCATGAAGGGGGTAATTATAGGATCCATGCGGATTGTATGCACAAAGTGTTCAAGATATAGGGCAAACAAGTGAAGAAAGTGGGCACCCCAGCCGTTTACCCCTTATAGTGATTGTCCGGGGTAACTCTCCATTAGCTAGAACTCGCTGTTGGTGAGTGATATAGCTGTTGGATTCCATTTATCATGATTTCCGGGAATCTAAAACTTTTGAGAACCTCACATAGATAAGACCAGTTGACCCAGTCAGATGCTTTGGCCGCATCTAAATTGACGATTTTTAGTGGATGATCTAAGGTTCTAGTTATATCTATAGTGCCTATTAACAAGTGGGTTAGTTCATTCAGTTGCCTGCCTGAAATAAAGCCCTTTTGGTCCTTGTGTATTAGTTGCTGCTTATGGTTGACTATCCTTCCTGCACTATTTTTGCGAAGATTTTGTTGCCACTGTTCAGCAATGATATATGCCTTATTAGCAAATTATAGAGGGTAGTCGTGGTTTGATTTTCACACCTCGTGGGGAAAAAGATCTACACCTGCGGGTATAATGTAAATATTAATAGTAATATTGTAAATAATGGTGCTATTGGGTTTGGAGCACCATGCTACCCAAAGTATTGTTAGCAAATGGGGTCCTAGGACCCCAACTGTATACAATATTTATAAAATCGGAAACCCAAGCACTCATATGGTGTCACAACAGTATGAGTTCCAAGCAGTGAGGATATTGTTTGTGTAGAAATGGTTTATTAACACAATTGAATATTCCTGTATCATTCTGTGCATTCTGTATTTGGGAAAGAACAAGGGGTCCCCTGCAAAAAGGATAAGCCTTAGCAGGGAAGTACAATGTATGTAAAGAGTGACGGTTGCACCAGGCTAAGTGCAAAGATAAAGTTACACAAAACGTGGCAACTTCAGAGATACACAACAAACCATAATTTTTTTCAATACAATAATGTAACTTAAACAATTAGAAATTTAGTATTTTTATTTTAATATTTCATTTTTATTTTTGTAGTTTCATAACCAATTTGATATTCATGGTGGATATTTAATTTACTCGCAAAGACTACATATATAAGACAATCATTTTGATACAAACAACAAATACATGAAACAGTCAAGTATTAGCAATTGGATATATTGCCAAGATGTGCAAAGGTGATTCCGTTGATTGATAATTCACTCAATGACATAAGATTAATCAAAGAATATACAATTTTATAACAAGATAAAAACACTGAGTAAAATCACAGAAATATGAAATGACGCGTTTCGGCAAAGCCTTCTTCAGATTATTCTGTGTCAGTGATTGCTGTAAAAAAACAGACATTTTTTTATCCTTACTTATCTATAAAAATCTAATACGATATATAGAAACACAATTCAACAACAAAATATAACAATACTGGTATGTATTATTTTCACTCTGAAGTTACCTAATTTTGTTGACATTTGTTAAATGAGTCAGGAGACTCAATGGCGTTTAGCTCATATTTAATGTTAAAAACAATATCTACCACTGCACCCGTTTGGGAACCCACACCCAAGTAATGTCATGAAATTTAGAACATATGGAAAGACCAAATAGTGACGAATAACACAACAATTATCCTCTATGACACCACAGAAAAAGGATAAAAGGGAAAAGAACAGAAAGAACTAAGAGATGATGATGGTACAAAAGTGGAATTTTTTTTTATAAATTGTCTCCTACCTATAGTTTAATTAGTTGACAATTCGATTCGCAGCTCTATAATTGATCAAGAAGCCATCTGGCAGTCAGAGTTAATCTTAAAAGAAAAAGATAACAGAATACAATATTGATTAACTCATATGTATGTATAAGAATGTTTATGGTCCCACAAGTCTAAAGCAATGAAAATGGAGAAGAGGGAGGGAAAGAATAGCTACAAACTCTTACCCGATGATACTATATTGAGACAACCCTTGATGGTCATGATACGAAAAAGTAAGATAGGATGGCCCCTACTCTTATCTTCTAAAAGATATGCCTAGAAGAGATGGGGGAAAAAAACCTCATTAACGTATACTATAATCTGTTGTGGGACTGGTACAATATTTCAATGAAGATCACTGTTGACGTGCATTACCTATATGATTACACTTACCCAATGTGTCGGTCGTGAATGTTTGAAAATTTGATAGTTTACAAATGTCAAGAATGGGATGTTTCTCTCTTCCACATCTCTGGCATTAATCGTAGTATAGGTATCCTCTCTCGTGGAAATAATCAGTGTAAATATAAATGCTACCGGAGATTGATATCCTGGACTTCAAAGGGCATTCACGGGTATGACTGTGAATGGAACAGATTCATGTTTTAACGTAGGGAAAAAGTGCAATGAAGCATCGTACATCCATAATGTAGCAAAAAACGATTTATTTTGGGTTGTTTGTTTACTGGATGATATAATCCCCTTACGGTGGAATACACGTGGGGCCAAATTTCTATTGTGAGTATACGCAACAATGTTTGTACTTAACTCCCTTGATGCCTGACTGACATAGAATCTAATACGCCAATATCTAAAGGAAAGGTGGCTAGATACTAATAATACACAGAGGTAGAGGACCTCCCAAAATTAACTAGTCTAATCTGCGGTTTAAGTTGTTAATACATACCAGAGTAAGGCAAAGATGCGACGTGGCTAGTTTCTCTATATCGCCATACGGAGGTAAACGCTCGCAACACGAGAACTTATATATGGTGGAGTGAACCGTTTGGCTCGCTTCGATGACGTATAGAACAAGCGCATGCGTGAAAGATTCAGGTATGTGAGGTCCTAATCATTCGGCCATCTTGGAATGGTGAATTTGTACGGAGGCTGACATAAACGATAATGGGAGATAAAACTAATGTGACATGAAGATGCGCACCTCTGATTAAAAATTTTTGATAAACAACCCTCACTTTTTACTACAGCGGGGAGGGACTGGTAATATCACGATTTTTTCCAAAGTGACTAACGCGGCAAAATATAAAAGTATATTGCCTGTATAGTGCATAAGTGGTCGCCGATGATACGGCCATCTTAAAATGGGGCGCTGTGCGTGTGAAGAATGCGTCCGAATAATTACAACAGATCAAAACCGTGTGCTAACAAGAAACCAAAGGATGAGTTCCTCGAGAATGAGAGACAGAGATATATGGAAATTAGGGGCACTATGTTGCGTGTAGGAGGAAGATTAACATAATGATCTAATCCATGTGTAAATATGTCCATCCATAACAAACTCTATGCTCGAATAGACAAATGGAACACTTTATGTCATAAGTTAACCCTGTCTAATTGGTATGGAATGCATGTATTAGTCTCTACAAATCAAAGGATCCAAACTAATTGAACAGAACAAGCCATATGAATTAGCTGTGTAATGATAATACTACTTTATAGCTTGATCCCATGGAATGTCTAAATTCAAACCCTTAGTGGCCGTGCCCAAAGTGAAAATCCAGTACACTTCCCTGAACTTTCTAATGCTATCCATATTAGCTCCTACTTTCTTTATGATTTTTTCAATGATGTACCATCGCATCTCGTCTGGTTGATGATTATGTTCCAAATAGTGAGTCACCATTGGAGCTACAGTCTTTTTAGTCCGTATGGCGGACCTGTGTTCCGTAAGTCTAACATTTATGGGTCTGCTGGTTTCACCTATATATCCAAGACTACATGGGCATACTATCAGATATATTACGTTAGATGTTTTGCAATTACTCATGCTGGTCGACGTAAGAGTCTGATTGTTAAATCGGTAAGTTGGGCCTTCTATTGCTGATGGACAGGATTTGCAACTCGTGCATTTGTATGTGCCAACCACCAGTTGACCATCTGTAAGTCTGGTTTGATACAATGGAACACTATCAATATTCATGCGTGAGTTGACTATGTGATCTTTTAAATTTTTGTTTCGTCTGAACGCAAACATAGGTTTAGGTATGATGTCTGTAGTCAATGTATCCACATTGAGTATTTGCCAACTGGAGTAAACTGCATGTCTAATCCTGTCATTGAGCATGGAATGACGGGCAATGAACACTAGGGTGGGTTCTACTCTGTCCTGCTTAGGAGTGAGCAGATGCTGTCGGTCAAAGAACCGGGCTCGCTTGTATGAATCCCTAATAATCTTCTTGGGATAACCTCTATTCTTGAATTTAATTTTCATTGCTACAGATTTAGTATCAAAATCCAAGATGTTGGTACAGTTACGTCTAAGACGCAAAAATTCCCCGAAGGGAATACTATTTTTCTGGGTAGCAGGGTGAAAACTGTCATAGTGTAGAAGGGTGTTCCTGGCTGTCGGCTTAATGAATAAATCAACAACCAGGGAGCCTGATTCATGCTTAATAAGTATGTCCAAATACTCTACTTGTTTGGAGCTAATAGTATATGTGAAATGAATATTCGGGTCACATACATTGATCCATTCTAGGAATTGTTTAAGATTTTCCTCAGCATCAATCCAAACAAAAAAAATGTCATCAATGAATCGTGACCATTTGGTCACAGATTCAAAAAAAGGCGCAATCTCATTAAAGATGAACTTGTTTTCAAATAAAGACATGTAAATATTGGCTACCGTGGGTGCGCATGAAGCGCCCATACTTACACCTTGGCTTTGCTTATATAATTGTCCATTAAATTCAAAAATGTTATCGGATAATACTATTTGAAGGCATTCCAGAATGAAAATAATAGGACCTATGATCTTATATGCCTTGATGAACCAATGTACAGCTTCAATTGCTCCATCTATGGGGATGTTGCTGTATAAAGATTCAATGTCCATGGTAACTAGAAATTGAGTTCGAGGGTGAAAAGTGGTACCTTCAACTAAGTTGATAATGTGTCTTGTATCTTGTACAAAGGCAGGTGTCTGAGAGACATATGGGCAAAGTAGTGCGTCCACATATTTAGCCAACGGTTCTGTAATCGACCCTATAGTTGTAACGATGGGTCTGAGAGGGGGATCTTTTTCACTTTTATGGATTTTGGGAATGCCATAAATACTGGCTAATTTGGGATTATCAACATTGAGATAATCCCATTCTTTCTCACTGATTTCACCATCTCTCAGTGCTCGATCTGTGATTTTGCGTATCTTAGCAGCAATTGTTTCAGTCGGGTCTCTAGTGATTTGGGTATAAAACCGAGTGTCTGCCAACATATGTTCCATTTTGGTGACGTAGGTGTTAGTGTCATACACAACAATACCGCCCCCTTTATCACACGCTTTGACAGTTTGTTCTTTACTGGTTTTCAGGTTTAGTAGTTCCTTGTACTCTTCTTTGCTAAGGTTGAATGGAGTTCTTTGTACATGTTTAGTTAAATTCTCAAATTTCTTATATAAAACCTGTTCAAATACTCCCACTTGTGGCGGTAACTGATCTATAGTGGGGGTAAAAGAAGATTTTAATCGAAGACCCGAGAGATTGTATTCCGCCTCGTTGTATTCGCGGCTAGCAAAGAATACTTTAAGTCTGATCTTTCTCAAAAAAGCTTGAAGATCTCGAAAAAGATCGAATTTATTTAACCCAGAATGTGGCACGAAGGTGAGTCCTTTAGATAGTAAGGATAAAGACTATGCTGATAAGGGTGAATTACTTAGATTAAAGACAGGAGTTTGCTCTATTCTCTCCAGTACCTTGAATTCCGTGTTACCAGGAATTGATCGTAGTCCATCTGTTGATGTGCTTGGAATTGGTTTGGATTGATCTGAGGATTGGATTGAAACCTCGGTTGGTATTGGGTTCTCCAATTGCCTCTCCTGTTGTAGCGTCTCCCTAAAAAAGGAAGGGTGGAACGCTGTCTACCAGAATTAAATCTTGCATTTTGAAATCCCTGAGCTCCTTGGTGCCCCTCATTGTCAGAATCCGAGGAGTCTGAGAAAGTGTTGACTTTTTTTCCATAATTATATTGCCGGTTTGAAAATTGATCATATTGGCCACCCTCCGGTTGTTTATAATATTGATCTGTTAGATAGGGATAGGTGGATTCTTTACTGAAAAACCTGATATCTTTCTTAAGCTTATCTAATTTGCGTTTAGTAAGGTATTCAGTATAAGAATGTAGATCTTTCTCTATATCTTCCAGCTTTTTTTTGGATTCTTCCAAGACACCTGATGCTTTGATTTTACTCTCTAGATCTAATATTTCTGTAGCCAATTGTGCAAGAACCTCTTTTGATGTCTCTACTATGAGCATCATGTAATCTCTGGAGCAACGATTAGATATCATTGCCCACCTCTCTAAGAACTCTTTGATTTGAACAAAGAGTCCTGGAATGTTCCTTACTCGTAAACCATGAGGAATCACCCCCGCCTTAAGGTATTCCAGCATATAATGACCGTGCATTTCTATTCGCTTCATCTTCTTTTTTAAGGCTAATAAACTTATAAAGTCTTCATTTTTGTCAGAGTTCAGCACTGATTGAGTACTAAAGTTGACTGTACTACCTACCATGTTTGCAAATTGTTCATCCGAAAAGCCAAACGTAGGTAAATTCGACATGGCAAGACAATCAGGAAAATTTACCCGGAGAGAGTCTAAACATATAAGGACAAATATAATTATAAAGGATAAATTGATAACACAAAGAATAAAATTGAGGAGGGAAGTGAGGAAAAAGGTGAAAGGTCCGGATAGGAATGGAAAATAGAAAAGTAGAAAAATTAGTTGATACTTAAAAATTGAAAATAACAAAAATGAGACTTACCCAATTGTGGAGACCCAAGGACGAGACAATGTAGATACTATATAGATAAAACAGATAAATACTACAAATATGTATAGATAACACTAATGAACCCCTCACAAACAGGTTGCGAGATACTGTATTTGGGAAAGAACAAGGGGTCCCCTGCAAAAAGGATAAGCCTTAGCAGGGAAGTACAATGTATGTAAAGAGTGACGGTTGCACCAGGCTAAGTGCAAAGATAAAGTTACACAAAACGTGGCAACTTCAGAGATACACAACAAACCATAATTTTTTTCAATACAATAATGTAACTTAAACAATTAGAAATTTAGTATTTTTATTTTAATATTTCATTTTTATTTTTGTAGTTTCATAACCAATTTGATATTCATGGTGGATATTTAATTTACTCGCAAAGACTACATATATAAGACAATCATTTTGATACAAACAACAAATACATGAAACAGTCAAGTATTAGCAATTGGATATATTGCCAAGATGTGCAAAGGTGATTCCGTTGATTGATAATTCACTCAATGACATAAGATTAATCAAAGAATATACAATTTTATAACAAGATAAAAACACTGAGTAAAATCACAGAAATATGAAATGACGCGTTTCGGCAATTGCTAATACTTGACTGTTTCATGTATTTGTTGTTCAGTAGGTTCAATAGCTATTGCATCTTGGAAGACAGAGCATTTTCTCCAACTTAATGCCAACAAAACTGAAATCACACTGTCAGCCGCGTATGAAGATGCTGCTTTAGAAACACCAGGTTATTTGATGATTGGATTATCGAGCTTGCAGTCTGAACGGCACTCGCCTTACATCCCCTTTTAAGGTGAAGATATTTCCATCACTATTAGTTAAGTTCGACGACCATCAAATTGGTTTCTGATGTACATTCTGGATGACTTTGACATCCAGGTGGATGTCATCAGACAGAACCTGCTGACTTTTTTGTATCTTACTTTCAACATTTGTTGTCAGACTTGATTGATGCTTGTATCCAGGTCGCTCATCCACTACTCACACATCTAGTCCTGATGAAGACCTGCTTGGATTAATATTTAATATCCGACCATCGGCAATTGTCACTGATCAGCTTTGCCCTTGTGGAATGGAGTTAATAACATACATATACATTAGACAAGCTTTTAGATGAAGAAATCTAATTAAACTAAAGGGTCAGGAACCCCTGTATTTCCTCTCTTCTCTACACTCTCACAAGCACCTCTTCTGAACACCTTCCTTATCCTTTAATTTCAATTGTAGATATGAGCACTACAAATATTTTGATTTAAATGTCTATGTATGAAGTGCATAAGTTACCATATTTTCTAGAAATTGCAACTGAAATCTGTTGAAGTATTTTTTATGTGTATATGTCTCTCATTTCTCCTGATTTAATTTAATTTTGCTGTGCTTATCCCTCACATGTTTTATTCCATATATTGTTAAGAGACGGTGATACAATCATCTCTCTGTGTTGTGGTTGCTTCCCCCAATCGGACCATTGTTTGTCTGTATTATTCATTACAAAGGTAGCTCGGGATAAACTTTGGTCATCCCATTGTTTGAAATTGTCTGGTAAGGTCCAGCACCTTTGGACATCCGAATGGTGGCCTTCTGAACTCGGTCTAGCCCCTTCTCCTTAATTGGTTGTAAGAAATGTAGACGTCTGCCTTGACTAAGCCCTAACCATGAAAGAACAGGTCGCAGCCACTACTGGCACTTGCTTTCATGTGTTACCTAGAGTCTACCCCCTTCTTCCACATTCAGTGAGGTAAACACTTGCCCAGGCACTTGTCATCAGTCTCTTGGCTTCTATAAATGAGACCGCTTTAAGCAAATTGGAAGTCATTCAAAATACAGCAGCACGTCTCATTCATAATCTTCCAGCCAGGACTGCATCTGCCCCTCTTCTACGCACGAGTCATTGGCTACTGATTCGCAGGAGAATCAAGGTCTGCTGCCTGACTCGCAACTCTTTGCAGGGCAATGCGCCTAGCTACCTTTCTGTAAAGTTTGTTCACGATCATCCTGGTAGTTTTGAGATCTTGTGATAAAGCCCTGCTGTCGGTTCCACGTATCAAGAAATCTCGCTCGAAAGGCAGATCCTTCTCTTACCTGGCTCCCCTTTTGTGGAATAAGCTCCCACTTCATATTCACCAATGCGCAGATCATTTTAATTTCAGGACCCGTCTTTAAACTGCGTTATTTCAGGCCTAATCAGTCTACTCCTTCACTTAGTTTTTTGTGTTGCGCCGGGATAACCCCTCCAGGGGGTGATTTGTGCACATTATAAATTAAATAAACACAGCACAACATATTTCACACCAAGGGCACATATTGATATGGGCTGGGCGGAATTTGCGGAATGCCTCTTCGCGGAATTTTGAAAAAAAAATTGTGGCAAACGAGCACACAACCTGAGGGTCCGTGTGCCCGGGACTGGGGTCCCTCGTGCTTGGGCAGGCTCCCCGATCTCCCCGGCCTGGCTGCGTTGAGAAGTAGGGACCGGCGCCGGGCCTCCTGATTTTTGGTCAGGGCCTGGGATCCCACGTCCTGCGGCCTGCCAAGTATCCATCTGCCCGGGACAAGGGACCCTGGTGCAGAGCCCCGGAGCCCTGCAAGGGCAGGCGGGAGCCCTACCGCTATGGCTCGGTGTGGGCAGCTGGGAGTCCTTTCGGTCCCAGCCATCTGGTCGCACCTTTCCCTCGGCCATCTGGTCGCACGCAATGCTTTCCAATGGGGCGACCAGATGTCCGGGCCAGCCTGGAAGTCCCGATGAGGGATCATTTGACTCCCGGATCCCAGTCAGGGCTCCAGGAGGTCGGGCGCACCCGCACCTAGGATCCCCTCCGTCACTCAGAGCGTGAGGGTTACAAGAAAGGTGGGTAGCCTTCCTCCGGATTAGTAGGGGCAGGGTATGCCGGGACACCCCTCCTGGGGATTGCGGTTCTCAGGCGGGGACCAGATGGGCCAAGCCCGGACGACACTTCCCCGGGGCGTCCGGTGCTCCCTCCTCCAGCCCGCGGCGAGGCAAAGTGCGCAGGACGGGCTCCATGGGTCCCCCGGGCGTCCGGGCCCCGGGAGCTCCGCCGGGCCTCCCATGCCTGAGGCCCAGTGTGGGGTCTACGAGCCCCCCCCGAGGCCTGCAGCCCCAAAGCCCTGCAGCCCTGGAGCCCTTCAGCCCGGAGCCCTGGAGCCCTGCAGCCCCGGAGACCTGCAGCCCCGGAGCCCTGCAGCCCCGGAGCCCAGCAGCCCTGCAGCCCTGGAGCCCTGCAGCCCTGGAGCCCTGCAGCCCTGGAGCCCTGCAGCCCCGGAGCCCTGCAGCCCCGGAGCCCTGCAGCCCCGGAGCCCTGCAGCCCCGGAGCCCTGCAGCCCCGGAGCCCTGCAGCCCCGGAGCCCTGCAGCCCCGGAGCCCTGCAGCCCCGGAGCCCTGCAGCCCCGGAGCCCTGCAGCCCTGGAGCCCCGGAGCCCTGCAGCCCAGGAGCCCTGCAGCCCTGGAGCGCTGCAGCCCTGGAGCCCTGCAGCCCTGGAGCCCTGGAGCCCTTGAGCCCTGCAGCCCTGGAGCCCTGCAGCCCTGGAGCCCTGCAGCCCCGGAGCCCTGCAGCCCCGGAGCCCTGCAGCCCCGGAGCCCTGCAGCCCCGGAGCCCTGCAGCCCCGGAGCCCTGCAGCCCCGGAGCCCTGCAGCCCCGGAGCCCTGCAGCCCCGGAGCCCTGCAGCCCCGGAGCCCTGCAGCCCCGGAGCCCTGCAGCCCCGGAGCCCTGGAGCCCCGGAGCCCTGCAGCCCTGGAGCCCTGGAGCCCTGCAGCCCCGGAGCCCTGCAGCCCTGGAGCCCTGCAGCCCTGGAGCCCTGCAGCCCCGGAGCCCTGCAGCCCTGGAGCCCCAGAGGCCTGCAGCCACGGAGCCCTGCGTGGGCAGGCGGGAACCCTAGCGCGAAGGCTCGGGGTTGGACAGATGGGAGTCCTTTCAGTCTCGGCCATCTGGTTGCACCTCTCCCCTCGGCCATCTGGTCGCGCGCAATGCTTTCCAATGGGGCTACATGATGGCCGGGCCAGCCTGGAAGTCCCGATGAGCGCTCATTTGACTCCCGGATCCCAGTCAGGGCTCCAGGAGGTCGGGCGCACCCGCGCCTAGGATCCCCTCCGTCACTCGGAGCGCGAGGGTTACAAGAAAGGTGGGTAGCCTTCCTCCGGATTAGTAGGGGCAGGGTATGCCGGAACACCTCTCCAGGGGTGGTGGTTCTTTGCCGGGGACCAGATGGGCTATGCCCGGGCAACATCCTCCCAGGCGTCCGGGGCTCCCTCCTCCGGCACGCGGCGTGGAAGAGTGCCCGGGACGAGCTCCACGGTGCCTCGGGCAGTCCTCCCCCGGGCGCTCGGGCCCGAGAGCTCCGGTGGTCCTCCAAGTGCCTGAGGCCCAGCCGGGGTCGCCGAGCCCCCCAGGAATCAGAGCCCCCAGAGCCCTGCATGGGTGGGCAGGCGGGAGCCCTACTGCTATGGCCCGGCTCTGGGCGGGCAGACGGGAGTCCTTTCAGTTGCCGGCCATCTGGTCGCTCCTTCCCCCTCGGCCATCTGGTCGCGCTCAATGCTTTCCAATGGGGCGACCAGATGGCCGGGCCGGCCTGGAAGTCCCGATGAGGGTCCATTCGCCTCGCGGTTCCCAGCCAGGGCTCCAGGAGGCCGGGCGCGTCTGCGCCTAGGGTCCCCTCCGTCACTCGGAGCGCGCGGGTTACAAGAAAGGGGGGTAGCCTTCCTCCGGATTAGTAGGGGCAGGGTGTGCCGGAAGACCCCTCCAGGGCTGGTGGTTCTTTGCCGGGGGCCAGATGGGCTACGCCCGGGCAACATCCTCCCAGGCGTCCGGGGCTTCCCTCCTCCGGCCCGCGGCGTGGCAAAGTGCCCAGGGACGGGCTCCACGGGTCCCGGGCAGTCCTCCGAGAGTTCCGTCGGTCCTCCCCGTGGCTGAGGCCCAGCCGCTGTCCCCGAGCCCCCCCGGGAAGCAGAGCCCACCGAGCCCATGGATCAGGCGGGAGCCCTACCGCTATGGCTCGGCTCTGGGCGGGCAGACGGGAGTCCTTTCAGTTGCCGGCCATCTGGTCGCTCCCTTCCCCTTGGCCATCTGGTTGCGCACAATGCTTTCCTATAAGGGGGGCCAGACGGCTTGGGTGGCCTGGAAGTCCCGATGAGGGTCCATTCGCCTTCCTGGATCCCAGCTAGGGCTCCAGGAGGCCGGGTGCGTTCACCCCTTGGGTCCCCTCCGTCACCCGGAGCGCGCGGGTTACAAGAAAGGGGGGTAGCCTTCCTCCGGATTACTAGGGACAGGGTACTCTGGGACCCCTCTCGGTCCTCAGCCGGCAGCTGGATGGGCCCGGATGCCGCCCCAGCCCTGTCCCGGGGCCTGCCGCGTGGCATGGTGCCCTCTGTGCCTGCGGTCCTGGGAGCCCCGGCTGGGTCCAGGGGCCGGGCCCCTGGTCGGGGTCTCCCGCCCCGGGCCCGGGGAGGCTCCCCCTGCGCCTCCGGGCCCGGGAGCTCCAGATGGGTCCAGGGTCCTGGTCGGGCCCCGGGTCGGGGTCTCCGTCCCCGGGCCCCGTCCCCCAGGCCGGCGGCACTCCCAAAGGCCCGGGACGGGGTTCCGTTGTGGCCGGGAAGCCTCCCCTCGCTCCTCTGGGTTCAGGAGCTCCGGCCGGGCCCCTGGGGGCCCCGGGGAGGGCGGCCTCCCCACCCTGGGCTCCGTCCTGGGTCCTGCCGCGTGGCAGGGTGCCTGGGGCGGGGTCCAGAGGGCCCGGGGAGGCTCCCCCTGTGCCTCCGGGCCTGGGAGCCCCGGCTGGGTCCAGGGGCCCAGGCGGGCCCCAGGTGGGGGGCACCGTCCCCGGGCCCCGTCCCCCAGGCCGGCGGCACTCCCAAAGGCCCGGGACGGGGTTCCGTTGTGGCCGGGGAGCCTCCCCTCGCTCGTCTGGGTTCAGGAGCTCCGGCCGGGCCCCTTGGGGGCCCCGGGGAGGGTGGCCTCCCCACCCTGGACTCCGTCCTGGGTCCTGCCGTGTGGCAGGGTGCACGGGTTGGGTCCGGAGGGCCCGGGGAGGCTCCCCCTGCGCCTCCGGGCCCGGGAGCTCCAGATGGGTCCAGGGTCCTGGTCGGGCCCCGGGTCGGGGTCTCCGGCCCCGGGCCCCATCCCCCGGCCTGCGGCACTGCCAAAGGCCCGGGACGGGGTTCCGTTGTGGCTGGGGAGCCTCCCCTCTGTGGATTGGGTTCAGGAGCTCCGTCCGGGCCCCTGGGGGCCCCGGGGAGGGCGGCCTCCCCACCCTGGGCTCTGTCCTGGGTCCTGCCGCGTGGCAGGGTGCCTGGGGCAGGGTCCGGAGGGCCCGGGGAGGCTCCCCCTGTGCCTCCGAGCCCGGGAGCTCCGGCTGGGTCCAGGGGCCCGGTTGGGCCCCGGGTCGGGGTCTCCGGCCCCGGGCCCCGTCCCCCGGCCTGCGGCACTGCCATAGGCCTGGGACGGGGTTCCGTTGTGGCTGGGGAGCCTCCCCTCGCTGGATCGGGTTCAGGAGCTCCGGCCGGGCCCCTGGGGGCCCCAGGGAGGGCGGCCTCCCCAACCCGGGCTCCGTCCTGGGTCCTGCCGCGTGGCAGGGTGCCTGGAGCGGGGTCCGGAAGGCCCGGGGAGGCTCCCCCTGTGCCTCCGAGCCCGGGACCTCCGGCTGGGTCCAGGGGCCCGGTCGGGCCCCGGGTCGGGGTCTCTGGCCCCGGGCCCCGGCCTGCAGCACTGCCAAAGGCCCGGGACGGGGTTCCGTTGTGGTCGGGGATCCTTCTCTCGCTGGATCGGGTTCAGGAGCTCCGGCCGGGCCCCTGGGGGCCCCGGGGAGGGCGGCCTCCCCAACCCGGGCTCCGTCCTGGGTCCTGCCGCGTGGCAGGGTGCCTGGGGCGGGGTCTGGAGGGCCCGGGGAGGTTTCCCCTGCGCCTCCGGGCCTGGGAGCCCTGGCTGGGTCCAGGGGCCCGGTCGGGCCCCGGGTCGGGGTCCCCGGCCTGCCGCTCTGCCAAGGGCCTGGGGTCTGTCGGTCCCGCGCAGGCCTCCCCTGCTTGTCGAGGTTTTCTGCGGGCCCGGGGTCGGAGGGCCCGTCGGGTCCCCCACGCAGCCTCCATGGCTGGGGCCCAGCTGGTGGCCCTGGGCCTCCAGCCCCCCATGCCCTGGCACCCGCTCACTCGTTCGTTGGGGCACAGAGCGACCAGATATCTTCCCTTCCGAGCCCGGCCGTCTGGTAGTAACTTTCTCCTTCGGCCATCTGGTCGCGCCTGTCCCTTCGGCCATCTGGTCGCGTGCAATGCTTTCCTATGGGGCGACCAGATGGCCGGGCTCGCCTGGAAGTCTCGATGAGGGTCCATTTGCCTCCCGGATCCCAGCGAGGGCTCCAGGAGGTCGGGTACATTCGCGCCTTGGGTCCCCTCTGTCACCTCGTGCGCACGGATTACAAGAAACGGGGGTAATTTTCCTCCGGATTACTAGGGAGAGGGTCAGTCAGACCTCCGAGTGGTTTGGTGATTCTGAATCAGGGGAAGGCAGACCCGGGGCCTGCCCGCCGGGGCCCCCAGGGGCCCGGGTTTGCTCCTGCCTCTCAGCCCCTTCCCGATGGTCCTTTCTCTCCGAGTTTTCTGGGGCAGACCCCTGTGAGGTCCGTGGATCCCGAGACAGGGGAAGGCAGCACCCGGGCCTGCCCGAAGCGGGGCCCCCAGGGGCCCGGGTACGCACACCTGCCTCTCAGCCCCCTTTCCGATGGTCTTTTTTCTCCGAGTTTGCTGGGTCAGAGCTCCGTGAGGTCCGGCAATCCCGAGACGGGGGAAGGCAGACCCGGGGCCCGCCCGCCGGGGCCCCCAGGGGCCCGGGTACGCTCCTGCCTCTCAGCCCCTTCCTGATGGTCCTATCTTCGCCAGGTTTGCTGGGTCAGACCTCCGGGAGGTCTAGCGATCCCGAGACGTGGGAAGGCAGACCCGGGGCTCGCCCGCTGGGGCCCCTAGGGGCCCGGGTACGCTCCTGCCTCTCAGCCCCTTCCCGATGGTCCTTTTTTCGCCGGGTTTGCTGGGTCAGACCTCCGTGAGGTCCGGCGATAGCGAGACGGGGAAGGCAGACCCGGGGCCCGCCCGCCGGGGCCCCCAGGGGCCCGGGTACGCTCCTGCCTCTCAGCCCCTTCCCGATGGTCCTTTCTCTCCGAGTTTTCTGGGGCAGACCCCCGTGAGGTCCGTGGATCCCGAGACAGGGGAAGGCAGCACCCGTGCCCGCCCGAAGCGGGGCCCCCAGGGGACCGGGTACGCACACCTGCCTCTCAGCCCCCTTCCCGATAGTCCTTTTTCTCAGAGTTTGCTGGGTCAGAGCTCCGTGAGGTCCGGCGATCCTGAGACTGGGGAAGGCAGACCCTGTGCCCGCCCGCCGGGGCCCCCAGGGGCCCGGGTACGCACCTGCCTCTCAGCCCCTTCCCGATGGTCCTTTTTTCTCCGGGTTGGCTGGGTCAGACCTCCGTGAGGTCCGGCGACTGCGAGACGGGGAAGGCAGCGCCTGGGCCCGCCCGCTGGGGGGCCCGGGTGCGGGCCTTCCTCCCGGCCCCTGTCGATGGGCCCTCCCTTTGAGCCCGCTTGCCCCGGGAGCAGGCAGGGATCTGAAGCCGCCATCCCCCCTGCGCAGGGTGGCCTGCAGAGGGGATGCCCCGGCCGTATTCTGATGGATTGGGCACTCTCGGTCCGTTTAGGGATGGACTGCTTGGCCAGCCTCGGCTGTTGTTTCGACCGATTAGCTTCCTCCCCGCTGTCGTAAATAAATTATTACGAGTTCAGAATTTCTAGATATCAATATGATTATGCATGAAGCAAGAGTCCGTGGTATCAGGTTCAAAAGGGCTTTATTCAAATAACTCGAGTTATAGGGAGAATAGTTCCATCACCACAAGGGATCAGGACCAGGGTTCTCAAAAAGGTATTCTCAAACTTTATTCACAGAGTACAGTATATATATGTTTGTAATAATATACGTAAGCAAGAGTGCTTCAGGCGGAGCAAGAGAGAATGAGATAAGAGCATGTGGGTGTGTAAGTAGGCGTGAAGGTGGGCGTCCACTCGATGATAATAGGTAAGTGTCATAGGTGGGTGGATGCCTAGAGGGGGTTGCGTGATCAGCTGGAACTTTACTGGAACTTTGCCTTACTTGTGCTCAACTCGAGCATGACGTGTAACTGACGTGTGAAAGGGTTACTATGCAACCGGGGAGTCTGGAGTCGGAAAATGAGGCCTTCAGTGTCAGGGCGACCAGCACATCTTGTATTATCGGGTATCTAAGTCTGGAGCAGGGACTGATTCGTGACATAGGTTGCCCATCACCAAGGGCCAATGTGGCATTTATTTCTTCGTTTACTGCTGAAGTCTTGCACAGGGGCTATGGGCTTTTCACTGATGTGAGCTTTGTAATCACACAAAAAGAGACAGAAAGGCTAGGCTTTCTCCTTTGCAGATGGGTCATGTTTATCCCTCCTTGTCCAGGCAGGAATGTGGTTTCGGTAGGAGTAAGCAGATAACCGTGCTCAATACTGTCTCGGACAGGGCCCCTTTGGCTGAGGCCCAAGTGTGCAAGGCCAAGGATACGCAGCTACAGCTTTCAGAGCGTTCTGAGGCCTGAAGCCTCTTTTCGGCTCTGGCTGGGCCACAATAATGGAAATGCGGGAAAACATGATGCAAAACGTGTAGGCCTCAGAGCAGATTTGACGTTTCTCTCATGGGAGACTGGATTATGGCAGGCCACGTTATAGCATAAGCATCATGATAGACAGGCCATGGAGGGGAAATACATAGGTGACATGTATGTGCACATGAGTGTGGGGGAACACACGGGGACACATAGGCCTCATGATATTTTATTTTCCTCATTCCCTCCTTGTCCCCTAGTGGACCCTCATGTCATATCTATTCTCATTAGACAGTCAATCTGTTCTTGCAGCATTATTTTTCCATTTTCAATGCTTTGTAAATGGGGATGTGGAACAAATGCAGTAGCACACAGGCCGCAAATGGCTGGGCCACACTGCAGACATAGGCAACAACTGAATATCATCAGTAGTATTAGTCCACAGACCGTCAACACTTTCCATCCCCATGCTGATATCATTTCCCAGAGCCAACTGGACCAAGTCCACGTGCCTGGGTCTTGGTGTATGCTTTGGGCAATCTTGTGGAGTCTTGTTATTGCTTTGTATACAGACGGTGCATTATTAGGTATGAAAACGCAACAGCTGGAACCGATGACCCTACAGGCCCCGCCCCTATCCGCTAGGATGACGTCAAGAACAAGACGATTCTGAAGTACGACCATTCTCATAGCAGACTGTTCCTGGGTCAAGTTCCCCAGGGCTGATGCAGTCTCATTAGCAACTGTTTCTAGAATCCTTGTTAGTCTGCGGATAAGTTTACTATTCTGGACGGGACCTATGAAGAAAAAGAATCCTTTGTTGAAATCTGTATATTGCTCCCAAGCTGTTTCAGTCTGGTCAATGCCAGAGGCATCGAGCCCTCGTCTGTGTCTGATAAGTGCTAGTTGAAGATTTTGATGATAGTTCGAGGGGGCCAAGAAAACGGGTGGTAGGAGAAATGATATATAGCACGTCCCACCCCAGTCTAAGGGCAGTTGTACATAGGCTGTCTGGCCACAAATAAAGTAGGTGTGTCGTGATGCTCTGAAGTAAGACTTTCCTTTGTCTTTGAACACTAGTATAGTGTTACACTCGCTGTGCCCCAAATGTACAGAGCCTTCTTTTCTGACACACAAGTTCCCTTTTACTGGCAGGACTGTGATTGAGGATGGACCTAAATTGTGTATGGGCTTGACATTCAACACTATAAAGTCAAGGGTCGCATTTCCGTGCAGATACTCTTCATTCTCTAGATCGGTACCTTTCCTTTGGGGAAGACCTTCTTCATCTGGGAAACATGCTTTATTCATGACTTTGTTCAAGTTACCCCATACCCAGTCGCACCTACACTCCTTATCTTGACATTCTTTGGCATCACCGTTGATGGATGTCATTAAGGCAAACCATGCTCCGCAAGAACCATTATGGGAGAATGGAAAAGGGAAAAGAGGCAACACTCCCTTCACCTTCTGATACGGGGGAAGTCGGCCACAGACCCAGCAGTCTGTAGCATTGCTAGTCTGATGTGAATGGTGCAGCATCTGAATAAAGGTATTGTTGCGTAAGGCAAGTCGATATGATAGCTCATGGGATGGCAGATCGCTAAATGTGTGCTTTATGGTATCATTGGTAGAGTGTAAGAGTGAGGCAATAGGAGGAAAAATAGCATGTAGTATTAAGCTGATACATATCATCGTGATGCACAGAAGAGATAAAAATATCAAAGTCACTATACATCTACCACGTAATATTTTACAGTATTTGCTTTTCATCTTGCTCTTTTTCTCATCCGCGGTATCCAAGGTCTTATGCGAGCCAGAATACATGTTCAACCGCTTCACCACCTAGTGGACTTAATTGATCAAACGGGTTCTGACTTGTTAGATCTAAGTTTGGTTTTGTACTTCTGCTGGGGAGTCTCCTCTAGTAAAGGGGGCTCAAAGTCTGAAGTCTTTATGTCTTTTTTAAACGAATCGTTATTCCCAAAGTAGCGTTTACAATGATGAAGATGAACCCATCCTTTCCGTCCTTCGACTTTAACAGCAGTCCTCGTAGTTAATAATACCAGTTTAGGCGTCTTCCACCTTGGTTCAAGAGGGCTCGTTCTGTCAAAGTTCCTTATGAGAACATAGTCCCCAGGAGCGAGGGAATGATCCTTGACCTGGGTGTTGTCAGGGAAGGCGGCAGCAACCTGCGAACGACAAGAGAGTAGTGCAGACATCAAGGAAGCCAGGTAATCTGTCAGCATGTTACTATCAACATCAGTGATCTTTTTAGGCGTTGGAGTGCCCCACATATTCGGTGGTCTACCAAAGACCACTTCATAGGGAGATAAGCCTGTTCTAGAATGGGCTACCATTCGCATGTAAAAGAGGGCAACCGGCAGGGCTACCATCCAATCCACACCTTTGTCTGCGCAAATCTTTGCTATTTTTATCTTTAAGGTCTGATTATGTCTTTCTACCAGGCCTGCTGCCTCAGGATGTCGTACACAATGGAACTTCCAGGTATACCCTAACAGAAGGGACACTTGTTTCATGAGTTCAGAGGAGAAAGGCTGACCGTTGTCGGAATATACGACACGCGGTAATCCATAACGTGGGAAAAACTCTCGCACCAGTTGTCTGGCGGTAGTTACAGCAGTATAATCAGGGACTGGATAGGCCTCTGTCCATCTTGATAGGGAACATACTACTACTAGGACATATTTGTAACCTCTGCATCTGTCCATTTGGATATAATCCATTTGAAGGACTTCAAAAGGATGGTCAGGTGGATGGAAACCACCTTGTTCCATTGGAATGCCTTTACCTGGATTGAATTGGCAACAGATCATACACGTTCTGACCTTTTGTTTCGCTGCTGCACGCAGGTGCTTGTTGAACCATATATTCTGTAAGCTGTCTAGCATTGCTCTCTCTCCTAAGTGTCAGGACTATGTGCGGTATTTATGATCACTTGTACCATTGAATCAGGAAGAAACCATGTTTCTTTGCCCTTAGTCCATTCCATTCATTAGTCTTTATTATCGATGTATTTCATCATAAAAGACAGTTACAATACAAAGAAAAAAAATAAAACAGAATACATGATAATAACAAATCCAGGAAAACACACTATAAAATAATCATATAGGTAAATTACGGTAACCTAATGCCTCTTGTTTCTAATGTACCAAACCCAAGCCAAAAATTTAGCAACAGCAATAGCAGCAAATTCACTAGGGTCAAAACGGAAAATTTCAAGTGCTTCTGACCCTTGTCTTGTTCCCAAGGTACGACATGTTGGTTTGAGCCATTTAGCTCGGGGTGCAGCATAGGCAGGGCAGACAAAAAAGATATGACCAACAGAATCAACACAGTCAATACACCTTTTACAAGAATCACAGGAAACACCCTTCCATTTTTTTGTAAAAGAATTAGTAGGAAGACTGCCTACTCTAAATTGGTGGTAGAGTTTCCTGTCTCGAGGTCTGGTGATGATATCCCAGTACGCCTCAAGATGGGGAATTTTTTTATGAGCCAAGAACCTGCCTGTCAAGGACTCTGCAGAAGCTGAGATTAGATGATTTTGCTGGACCATTGTCCAATAAAGGACCTTAAAATCTTTCTTGGAGGGAAAGGGATTATTGGCCGGGTCGGTCCAGAGATTACCCAACCCCATGGAATCCAGGAGTTGTTTAGTCTGTCTAAACCAAGGGATGTTACCAGCCCCCAAGATGGATCGAACGTCAAGAAATGCCTTGGCATAGAGGCCTAACTCGGGGACTGTCCATAACCGCCTCCAGAAAGCCAATGGCTTGAACCTAGCAATGTCATCAAAAGAGTGACAGCCAAGATCCAGCAAGAGCGGTTTTACTGGGGTAGAACAAGGAAGGCCCGTGAGCATTCTGAGAAATTTATGTTGTGCCTTAACCAGGGGAGAGAGATCGGCAAAACCCCAAAGTTCGGCGCCGTAAAGGATCGCCGAATTTATCCTAACATTAAAGATTTTAATGGGGGGGCCTATCATTCTCGACTGGGATTGCTTTTGTTCTTTGACTAGGCAACCAGAAAGCTGGGCAAATTTAAGAGTTAAAACATCAATTTGCGGCCTCCAATCCAGCTTGTTTTCAAATACTACCCCCAGATAGGTCATGACATTAGTTCGTTCGAGCAAGACGTTGTCCATGGAGACATGGCCCTTCACACCTCTCCCTTTGTTGAAAACCATATATTTGGTTTTGGACACGTTAACAGACAGGTCAAAATCAGAGCAAAAGTTGGTAAAAACATTCAGAGCCACCTGTAATCCAGACAAAGTCTGGGAAAGGAGTAGGGTGTCATCGGCAAACATAAGGAGTGGAATTTTAATACCGCCCAACGTTGGGGCGTCCGTAGAGATGGAAGAAAAATACTGGACAACTCTGTTAATAAACAGTAAAAACAGAGTGGGCGCAAGGACGCACCCCTGCCTGACACCCCTATTGACCCTAAATCTATCTGTAACCTGGCCCTGTTTCCCCCAACGAACTTGTGCAAAGTTATTATCATGGAGCCTAATGATGATATTCAGGAGATCAACTGGGATCCCTTGCTCCGCCAATACACTCCAGAGTTTAGTCCTATTGACTAAGTCAAATGCTGACCGAAGATCTACAAATGCAGCATATAGTGTGCCACCACACAGATAAACCGTTTTCCAGACAATCAATTGGAACTTGAAAGCCTGGTCGATGGTGCTGGTACACGGTCTGAAACCGGCTTGCAAAGGAGAGATGATGTCCTCCCGCTCAATCCAAATCTGGATTCTTGCCAGGATCATTCTAGCGATGATTTTCTGGACAGAGTCAATTAGACTTATCGGGCGGTAGTTCCCCGGGCAGGAGCGGTCTCCTTTCTTAAAAATAGGAAGAATCTCAGCCCCCCCCCCAAGAATCAGGAATGTCGGCCCCTCTGACTATGGCATTAGCAAAATGAACAATGTAAGGCACCTAATTCCCAAGGTCAGATTTAAAAAGGTCCGTGGGAACACAATCCATACCCGGTGCTTTACCACTTGGAACCTTACTTAAGGCCTTTTCTACCTCAACACAGTCGAAGATTAAGGTCGAGGAGGTGGACAAGTCCCTGTATGTTACTAGGGCAGGCCCCTCGACCTGTGAGGGATCCGAGAACTGGGATTCAAAGTGCGTCACCCAGGCATCCGGAGGTACATGGTTGGTGGGGACCTGGCTGTTCTGTGAATTGCCCCACTTAACAATGTGCCAAAACAAGGTTAGGTTCCGGTGTTTACTGGCAGCCAAGAGGTCGTTCCAGTGATCGTTGTCCCACTCTTGTTTGGCCTTAACTTTGGCCTTGTTATAATCTTTTCTAGCCAATCTGATATTAACCGGATCTTTGATGGTAATAGCAAGTTTTAATTTGCTATATGAGTCTCGGCATGCTTTATTGTACCAGGTAGATGGTTTTAAGATAATAGATTTCTTTGCCTTACAGGGTTTAGAAAAAAGAGATTTAAGGTCAGAGAATAGGTGGTCATGTACAAGTGTGGCTTTACCAACAACATCCTCAGTGCTCTGGAGAGACTGTAAATCGTCCAAGGCACAGGAGACCTTGAAGCCGATCTCTTATAATAGCGCACTATCAACAGCAACCTTGTCCCAGCGTACTCGCCGTTGATCATTAGATAAGACCGCTTCTGCAGTCACTATTTCAGAGGGTTTGATTCTATATGCTGGACAAAGTGAGAGACTCAAAACCAATGGGTTATGGTCACTCTCGGGGCGGTCAAAAACCACCATATCGCATAATGTGGACCAAAACTCCACTTTAACAAGGGCATAGTCAATTCTGCTATTACAACGTCGGCCATCAGAAAAAGTCATCTTACCACCCTTATCAGAGGCGGTCCGCCCATTGGCAGCCCTGAAACCCCGCTCCATACATAAACCCATCCACTGGGTGACAGACTCGGTCCACTTCTTGATAGGTGGAAGATCGAGAGGAGGGATATTTAGAATCGCGTCCACCTCCCATGTAAGTGAATCGGAGGCAAAGAGCAGGGGTTCGAAACAGCAATTTAGATCACCCACAATGAAGACATTAGTGCCTGTATTAATAGTGTCCAAAAACCCATCCAGTTGTAGGAAGGTATTAGTACCACGTCCACCTGGGAGGCCTCTATTATAGACATTTATAATCAGAAATTCGGGTTCATCGTGGTGTTGCAGAGAGATGATCAATAAATCGAGGCTGTCAATGACCAATTCTTTAAGGGAGTACCCAAGAGTTTGCTTAACCCATATACAGAGGCCGCCGGACAGACGGCCCCTGGTGCCACGAGTGGCCCCCTTGGAGAAATTTACATACCCGGAAAAATAGATGGGATCCACAGCCCAGGTTTCCTGGAAAACCAGGATGTCGTGGGTATTTGCCCAGACTGACCAGTCTTCCGAGGTTACCCTACTACTGAGACCCGCCACATTCCACGAGACCAAAGTCAGGGGGAGAGAACTAGATGGGGTAATACACGGGGAAACGGGGGCGGGGCCCATAGTAGCTAGATGGGTTGCAGAGTTATTGGGGCCCTTGCACTCACTCTCGGGGGGACAGGGATCAATGGGGATGAGGGATGGGCTGGTTGGTAGAATGGGCAAGGTACTGGGAAACATGGTACCCAGACCTACTTGTGCCCCCCTTAAATCACCTCTCCCTGTTAACCATATTTCTTCCTCTACCTTCATGATGCATTCCGCATCCCACGTTCCCGTAATGGGCCATTTATACTTTGTCTCTAAATCCTTCGTGTAATCCACCCAAAGTTCTAAAAGCAACACGGCATCTAAACCATGCTTACAGTACATGAAATGTCCAGGTGTGTCTCTAGGCGGAATGTTAACTGGTTCCTCTAGTACACCTTTCCTGGTACCTATCTTACGCAGTTTCGAAAATAACGGCATGTTGGAATGTAACCGAAAACAAAAATCACAATGAACAAAAAAAACCAAAAATCACAATGCAACAAACTTACACACAAACCTGACACATTCAAACCTAACTGAACCTAACTTAAGACGATAACATTCATACAGTTATATCGGTGCACCTGAAAACTTGGCCTCTAAATCTTGAAACATTAATTCTTGAATGCATGCTCTTGAACATACCGGTCTCACAAGTGAGACACGTCTTTACCGTGTTCATTAAATGAACCCGTCATGATTGCAACCCCCATGAGAAACTCACCGGGAAGCAGAACTTGAACTTGAACTTCTCGGACACTTGACGCTGCGCAGGGAATGGCGTATCTTAGGTGGATCTCTAGAAACCTCGGACACAGCTCTCTCGCAGGTGGGCTCTGGGTTAGGACGATCCGCAATCCTCACCGCCTCGTATGGATGCCTGGTCGCAGTCCGTCTCCTTCGTCGGCCTGAGGGAGTTGGCGGGAAAACCCGCGTCGTGTACACTCGAAGTCCGTCACGGCTGTGGAAGGGGGCAAAACTGGACCTTCATCTCCGGCGCATGGGGAAGGAGATTAGTCCCTATTCGGGCGCCATTATGTCGTAAATAAATTATTACGAGTTCAGAATTTCTAGATATCAATATGATTATGCATGAAGCAAGAGGCTGAGTCCGTGGTATCAGGTTCAAAAGGGCTTTATTCAAATAACTCGAGTTATACGGAGAATAGTTCCATCACCACAAGGGATCAGGACCATGGTTCTCAAAAAGGTA